>NW_022681462.1:7710100-7827600 GCF_009764315.1 Trachypithecus francoisi | reverse complement strand
TATGTAGAAGTTTTCATAATTCATTTGGAAACTAGCATCATATGGTTATGGTTATACTGTGTATGAGAGGTTTGGAAACTTTAATTACAGTCTTGATTATACTACTAGTGTATCTTTAAACAAATAATTTAACACTTAACATATCTGAGGTTCTGTGTCTTATATTTTTACATAATTACCCCCCTCTTAAATAACAAGCGTGTATTGAGAGTTAACTCAGATTCAGAAACTTTTCTAAGTAATCTAAGTGTATTAATCCACTTGATACTCATAACTTTATTAGAAAAGTACTATTATCCCCATTTTACAAATAAACAAACTGAAACAAAGACAGATTAAATAACTTTCCTGAGGTGGCAAAGCTAAGAAGAGGCAGGCCAGGAGTCTGAAGGTGGGGTTAGAGGATTTCTAAAATAATTTCTAATTCTAAATTCATTGAGTTTCCTATGGTAGTGCTAAGGGCTCATTTGATCATTTATTGAACATTTACTTTGTGCCAGACATTGTGCTAGGTGTAGATTATGTCAAAATGAAAGATGACTCCCAGTCTATTGGGAAGATAGCCATGTGATCATGTAGCTATGGAAACACAGAAGGGAAAGCATGAACTGGCCAGGAAATGTCAGAAAGAACAATATTAATAGAAGTGCCAAAGTGGAAGTAGAGAATGACAGGTAAACAGGGCAAGCAAAGGTATTAAACCAGAGAGGGCAGCATTAGCCAGGGAGCAAATGTAAAAGAGAATGATGTGTTTGAGAAAATGAAAGCGGCTCAGCATGGTTAGAGTCCATGTTGTGTATGGGAGGAATAACGAGAGGCTGGAAATGGGACAGGGGCCAGATCCTGAATAGCCTTATTTGTTGAGTGATTTTAGCTTGTAGTGGATAACGAGTTACTGAGAAACTTTAAGGGTTGGAATTATATGATTAGATGTGTATTTTAGAAGTTCTATTCTGGCTCTGGTATGGAGATTGGAGAGGAGAGATGTGAGGCTGAGGACTGGGAGTTTCATTTTAAGAGTATTGAACTTGTCTGTTCACTCATTCTTTTGTGAAATTCTGTTCATCACTCATTGATTTAACTTGTATTTTTTTATGTGCCTACTATGTGCCAGACATTGTTCTAGATGCTTGAACTCTATTCGTGAAGAACACAGGCAAAAATCCTTGCCCTTGAGGAGCATAAACCCTGGCATAGTTCATGTGTAATTACAAGGAAGGACAGTGTGATTAGAGAGCGGGAGAGGGATCTGTGAGATATTTAGGAGACAGAATTGACAGGACCAGTCATTAGGACTGAATCATGGATTTTTAAAATAAGGTCTGAAAAACCATAGAGAATTAATTCTTGTGAAGGAAAATTATCCCAACAATGAAAGTAGGAATTTGCTATTCAGGAAAGCTTGGGCAGGGCAGTCAAACTGACTTTATGGGCACCGGGAGTAGGGTGGGGAGGAATAAGTAGCCACTGGGAACATTCTTTGGTCCATCAAGATGACTCAGGAGACTAGCAGCCAATTGCCCACCACTTTCAAGAGGAGTAAAACGTCCTCTTGAAAGTTTTGATTTTACATTTTGGGGGGAATGAATACAACATCACTGGCAGCTACGTTTCTAGAAGGGACTTCCTAAAAACAAAATAATTAAACATAGAGGTTTTATATGGTGAATTTAGATTCTCTATGCCCTACAAAAAGCTCAAGCCCTGTGATTATCTTAGCCCAATCAGGGTGAGTCAGACCCAACTATTGCCAACTTTAGAGGATAATACATTAACTTCGTAAATGAAAAGAAACAGCAAGTTTACATAGAAGTTTAAATCACACTGAACACTGCAACAAGTCTCCACAGATAACAACAGTACTTTGCCACCTGTGGTCTCCTTGACCTGCTAAGGTATTGCAGAAATCATAACCAACAAAGAGAGGCTGGATAAGTGGATGGTTAGAACATCAGGTTTTCAGGGTTTTTTCTATCCTTAGTGTTGACTTATTTAAGTCAGGCTTTGGGTCAGATCCTTGACTTTTGTATGCCTGTTTGTCCACTGGGAGAAGGGGGAGAAGAGCAGTACTTGGCACCCAGAGGAGGTTCATGAAGTGCATTAAGGGCCTGAATTGAAAGACTGTAACGTCATACAGAAGTGGATAACATTCTATTTTTATTGACAGCATGAATAAGAAGCATAGTTGTTCTGACTGAGAACATCACTGAATAAGAATCTTTTCAGAAATGTGGAATGATTGGCAAAGGCCTGGAAGGCAGGGATGTCATATGCCTTGGCCCTGGAAATTGTCATTTGGTTTCGAAGGAGTAGCATTGGAGTTGGCCTCAGATCCTCATGGACTCAGAGGTGTGGAGGAGGGAGAGCAAGTAGAGCCCTCCTTCTCCTCTGTTGGGGCCCTATTACATGCTGCTGAAATAACTCTGACACCTTGAGGCTGTTAATGCAAATTTAGAGAATAAATCGATCTTGGGGAGATGAGTGATAAAATGCAAACAACAGGGAAAGATAAGGTCTTTGTTTACTTTCTCTTTTCCTGGTGTATGGCTAAACAGGTTAAACACCTGTGAGAAGAGGGTGCTTCAGGGATACTCTCATACTCAAATTGTTCATGGGTGTCTTGGAGATTGCACTCCTCTCCTTGTGCAGTGATTAGTTGCCTCTTCATCACTGGCGAGGCTGGCAGCGAGGAGCAGGGCCTTCACCTGCAGGTGTTGCCATGGCAAAGGACACTTGGAATGGATTCAGGCAACATTAAAATGCAAAAGTGAAAATAAGAATAGAGAGAAAATAGAAGCTTGATTCAGGGAGACATTTGAGTGGATCATATCGCCTCCCTCACAATAGCCATTGCCAAACTTGAGATCAACCCCACCTTTTCCCTCTTGATTCCTAAGGTTCTCTGAGGCCTGGCCATGAGGTGCAAAAGCCGACTTTTTATTTTTCATTTTTTAAAACACAGTAAGGTTTACATTATTTTGTTCCTAGGAAATATGGTTTGGTTTCTTAATCCAAACAGGGTTAATAAATTATGAAATGAGAATTGGTTTTTGGATGCTATAAAACAATTCCTTTTTTTAAAAAAATTCAAAAGTTGATTAGCAAAGTAGCTTGTTTTATTGGCTCTGGATTTTTCTCTCATTACCACCTTCTTTAACATCCACGTGGGTTATCAAGGAAGCCAAGCCACATTTTTCCTGTGTCATCCCGAGACTTTGCCTTAACTTTCACTTGGTTTTCACATTGAATTAAGTGTTCTCTTTCTTACCACTTCTGTATATTTGCCTATTATTCAGAAAAGTTGGGTTTATTTACTAAGCTTCCCTAGAACTTTAAGATATTTATGATCAGAATTCCTGTAGGTCATTATTCTCTAAGTCAGAAAATTATCTATCTCTCTAAATATTTTAAGAATTCCCAGTTAAAGCCAGTGGCAGGTTCCCTTTTTACACTCTGACTTGTTGATTCGCTTTGTTATCTAGGCAGTGATGGTTAATAATAACATAGTAGTAGTAAATATTTACTGAATGCATAACCAGTTACATTAGAATTCTTGAGGATGGGCCTAGGTATAGGTACAATCTCAGTGCTCCACAGGGTTAAGGAACTGTGTGGTGGAGGTTCATGGGATGATTGGGAGGGTAATGCCTGTTCCATGGTGGATACTTCAGCTACATTGGTTTCCTGAATTGCTTATGAGTTATTGTAAAAAAAAAAAAAAAAAAGTACCTTTCCTTTAGTTGCCCCTTCTCTTTACAAGGGCAGGGTAAAATATGGGGCTCAGCGAGGCTGTGGGAATAGGGAATAGTGTGGGAGAAGCTTGGGCCTAGGAGCAACATCTGTGAGACTCTTCCTTCTATGCCCTTCTGAATCTATTGAGAATGATCAGCTAACTCTTTGGTGCTATTGCTATTAGAAAACAGGAATTAAAATAGAATATTTCTTAAAATGGAAGGGCTTGCAGTTAATTCAGGTCTGTACAGTGAGGCCTCATTGCTGGTAAGCACTTGGGCAGGGAGGAACCATCTTCTGGATACTGGAGTTATCTGCATGCTCTGTGAATTTTCATTTCATATAATTTCTGTGTTTCCTGTAAAAATGAAGAGAAAGTTTCTTTACAGTGAACCTTCTCTTATGTGATCTAGGGTACAATTAACCCTGCTCCGCTTTCATCTTAAAAGTCGATTCAGGTAAACAAATGACATTTCTTAAGAAATGTCAGTAGGGAGGTTGTACTGTAACATCGGTTCTAAGCTGGAACCTGGGAAGTCCTCACAGGTCCCACAGCAAGACAATTTCATTTAAGTGGAGTAGGAGAAAAAGGGCAGAAAGAAGAATGAAGAGGGTCTAGTACTGAACTGTAGTTCTCCTACATCCAGAGGTTAATAAAGTTCCTAAATGTGCTATGTACAAAGAAAATTGCCTCCAGAATGACTACTAATGCTAGCATTCTCTGACAGTTTGAAGGTCAATATAGTAAAATGTTTTTCTGAATCTGCTGTCTACTTGGAAAAAAGTATGCACAAAGATTGCACCAGATTTTCTGAATATTCTGGTCAAATTCTGATCTGGTTATACAGTTTAACCAATTGTCAATATGCCAATACCCTATGCGTGAAGCTGAGGCACCAGAATGATTTGCTATCTACTCATTATCTCCCTTATTCCACACTATAAGTAGGTCGCAGAAGTTCTTCGATGGGACAAAAAGAATTAATGCCAAAGTTGAATGAGTTACAGCCGCTACCACCTAATTAAAATGATTCTGTGCCAGTTGCTTTTGTTGGGCAAGATCCACACATAATATAATTTTAATCCTGTTTATATGCACTCTTGGGATAGATTTGAGATCAGCATTGCCATTTAAATGAGGTTAATCAAGCATACTGTATGCAGCTTTTGTTTCTCCACTGTATGTGAAAGGTGACCACTGTTGACAGGTTACCCAACTGGCCGCTTACTCTATTAACAAGAAGGAGGTGGTTTTCAGTGTCTGGTCATTAACCCAGCCTCAGCCCCAGTGACTCTTTTTGCCTAGTCCTTGGAATAGTGCAGCTGTTGTCAGTTGCAGAGGAGAACTCTAGTTATGAACCGCTTTGCTTTGGCTGCAGGGACATGCCTCTACACAAGGGGAGGGGGAGGGAGAAAAAAAGAAAAAAAATACAACTCCCCTAAAAAGCAAACACCATTTTTTTGTATGCCTGGCTCTGTTTATGTATATAAAACGGACATTATGGTGGAGTGAAAAAGACCCTCATAAAAATCCTTCTTGAAAACTATTGTTGCTGACAGCCGTGACCTCTGTGAGTCTGCATGTTTACCCATAATTCATAATTAACAAAGACATTAGAACTGCCACAGGAGAATTCTGGGCTTTATTTCTTTCTAACTGGGCAGTACTAATGCTGGAAGTGCTCCCAAATCAGTGATTTAACATTTCAGGAAATCTTGGAGAGGCAGCAGAAGCCTCCTTATATAGCTCATACGCTGGGACTTTGGTGATACAGATACGGCCGAGATAATTATTCAGCTCTCGTTATTGCTGTAGCTCTGCACCTGATCCCCGAGCCATTAGAGCACTCTGCAGGTTATTACAACTATCAAACATCAAGGTCTCTTTTCTAGTCTCTTGACTATGTGGTTATCATTTTACTTCTTTTAAATCCCCCATCTGCATAGAAAGCCTCTGTGTTTTTTACAGAGATCTGCTCACAGCCTTTCCCCTACCCTTTCTTTATTGCTCCCCAAATGGAGCCCTTTTCTTACTAGCACATTAGCATAAAAATATAAACCTCATGCTTCTCCACTTGTATTGTTTTTATACCCTCTCTCTTGTTTGATTTCCTCTTTGAGGCTGTGCACACCTACACTTTAATTTGGGCAGCCAATGAGTCAGTGGAAGAGAATTCTCTTGAGCTCAAGGAAACCATGATAATATAATTTCTGATGACAGGTGTTGTCAGTGGCCATGTTTAACCTTTTCCTTAGTTGAAGGCCCTCTTGACTTTATTGTATGTTTCTACCTATTGCGGCTGTATCATAGATTATGCCCCAAACCACCAAATTGCAAGAGAATATAATGACAACTTGCCAAAATAAAAAAAAAAAAGTCGGGGGGAGGGGGAAGGATTTTGTACTGTGGATGTACTTAATGATTCATTAGTTTTTTTATCTCTTTCCCAGAAAGTGTACCCTTTCTTGAAATTTAATAGGAAACTGTCTTTTTGATGACATATATTTTCAGTTTTGGTCACAATCTAGTCCTGTAATGTTTGCTTCCATTACTTTTCTAAACAAACTATAAGATGATCAAAACCAGACAGCTCTGAATATTCTGAGCACTGTGTCAGCTATCTAGGGACAGGCAGTCACTTATGATACATAAAGATAATAATACAAATTAAGAGTCTGAAACAGGTCTCTGTGGATTGCATCTTAAATGAAAGCAAGTGGTTGTTTCTGAATGTTTTACACAGACTTGCTTCTCTTGAAACCTTTATTTAGCATGATCTCCACCAAACACCTGTAATAAAAAAAAGGCGCTCCACCCACTGCAGGCCTATATATAGAAAAAGCTAATCCACAAGGGGTGAGGGGCAGTCACAGACAGTATGGTGGGGCTGAGAAACATATGGCTTCCTCACTTAATATTGCTGCACAGTTGTCCCACACCATATTCCCTTAAATGGGCATTAGCTTTGTAGCCAAATTAGCAGGCTATAAAAAAATGAAAATAAAGGCACTTTTTGATGCTACAAAAAACTACCATTAAGCATTACTTGATAGCATCTATCCATTATCTCTGTGTGTGTATTGTCAGCATGTGTAGTAAGTGGTGCCTGTAAAAAATGAAATATAGAGAGGTTTCAAATGTCGGTAGTGTTTTTGTGAGCAGTGAAAGTTAAGTAACTATATGTTTAATCTGTACTTTACTTCATCAGCCTATGCAGAGAAACCATCTGATATTCCTGACTTATAGAAGAGACTGGTTTCTTTTAGGATCTCCTTCTGGCCCCTTCTGTTGAACCAAGGAGGTTTTAAATACTTTTAAAATCATATTCTCCTATTTTGTTAACTTAATGGTGCATGTGTATTTTCTTCCCTAGGAACTAAGGAGCATAGATTTCAACACAAAATATATATTTATTAATGCAAATTCATGTAGATCAACTACAAAAGTAAATCAGTAGGTAGCATTTGTTGTGCATTGTTTCCCCATTTTCAATGACAGCAATAAGAATGCTTCACCCTGGGAACTTTGTATTACTGCTGAATCATTTGAATACTGTCAGATGTTCCCTATTTAGGATGCACTTTCTTTTTTACTACTATACGAAATTGTAATTCCTCCACATGTGGTGATCCTTAATACCAGAAAGTATGAGTTAAAATCTTTCATTTTATCTAGTCTACCCTTCTTATTTAATGTGAAAACAAACTCAGAGAAGCCAAATAACTTGCTTAAAGTCACACAGCCAGCTAGTTCATAGAAAACTTTGGTTCTGATCTCTTGACTCTTTTCTCTTTCTACTATACCACATTGCTGCTTCCAATAATTATATAATTATCGATATTCCCAAAGCAAGAGAAGCACTTGTGAGTTTTATTTCTAGAAAAAGTGATGGTTTGTTCTTAGCCATTCATTCACTCATTGGTGAGAAAAATGCATACATTTGCAAGATGGCGGGCCAGCAATATGGCAAAGGTCTTTTCTTTGTATGACAACCAACTGACCCCTAAATGAATTGAACCCTGACCCCATTCCTCATTAGCTCCAAGAAAGCTAACTAGCCCAGAAACAATTGTTACAAGCAAGCTACAACACAAATCTGCCATGTTATTCCTATGGGATTAATTAGAGAGCTAAAACAATGCTTTCTCTTTGAAAGACATACAGAATCATATTGCTATGTTCTTCTGACTTGTGAACCTCTTGAAATTTAGTGCAAAATTTTATGTTAAGGATAAATACATATTCCTCTGGAGAGAGGGTTCCAAGTTTGCATAAGATTTTCATGATGTTTGTGAGTGTGTGTGTGTGTTTGTGATCCAAAATAGGTTAAAAGAATTGTTCTATTTCATGCTCCAGTGCATTGTGCTGATGTCATCACTGGTATTGGTGTGCTACCAAAAACACAAGAATTGCATTATGCTTCACCATATTGGAGGAATATATTATTTATATGTTTTTTTTCCTTGAAAAAAGGATGGCAAGTAAATCTATACATGCGGCCCTTATAATTAGCACCAAATCAATAAGGAGTAATTTGGGATATTATGATAATTTAGTTTGAATAGGGATGAATGTCACCCAAATATTGAGTGCTGACTTTTGTACCCAATGAGAAAAAGAAGGCTATAGCCTTGAGTGTGGGGACATGATAGTATCCAGGACAAGGAGAGTGAACTATACAAAAAATGAAATATTCAAATATTTGACAGCATCTTTAACTTACTTAGATGTTATATAATAAATAGTCAATAGGACCTTTCTAGTAATCAGGGAGTTAAAGCACTATAAAGAAACTTCCATATGTACTTTGTTATCCAAGAGACAGATAGAGAGATGTCGTTCTACTGATATATTACATAAATCATGGTGCCAGCCAGAAAAACAACAGATGACCAATTTGTACAAAGCATTTTTTCCTTATGTTACATTTATTTAAAATACATTAAATCGTTGTGCTAAAATTGAGGCAGCTGGCAGTCCAGGCAACCTTATAAGATTTTTGTTTCCTGGATCCAGGCCCATTCATTTGGAAAGGTGAATCCATTGGGCTAATATATTTGCTTAGTCATATGCCAAGCCCTTGGAGAAAACAGGTAGTCCAGAATTTACCATGCATTCCATTTTTTAAAAAAAAATCAGAAATCTCCTGACAAATGAAAGTCAGATGGTTAATGCCCATTTACTTCCAAGAGAAGTCACTAATTAATGGTGCCAAGTCTCAACCCAAAGAAAAAGACTCATATGGGATGTAATCTGAGAAATCTGGCCATTTTCCAGGGGCTTCTTGTCTCTTACTCTATGTACATCAACAACGTTGTGATGCCTAGTTGACCTTAAAAAAAAAAGTCATGTCTGAGTTGGGTGGGTTTGTGTTAAACTGATACAAGCATTGGCCTAATACGTTAATGGAATTTTAATGTTTGCTGTAGCATTCTTTTAGCCCATAGTTTTTATCAAACTGTTAATGAGTGATGACCTCCTCAAAATGGTAAAGATCGCTTAATGTTAAGGGTTTTATACTTACTTAAACCAACTTTCAGTGTCTATTGTCAACTGTATTCAAAACCAATACTGGATAAACAGGGCCATAAGAGAGAAACTCATCTTAAGTGGTCTAGTCTCCTATTGTGGCAGTTTCTTTAGTGACAGCTTAACTTCTGTTAGTGGTGTCACAGGGATGGAGTGGTCTTACAGTCTGTGGTCATGTGACTATCTAGTCATTCAATGACATTAGTCATTCAAAGGAGAAGTTGTTGGTTTCAACAAATTTGTCTTCCCTGTTGGCCAATATTCAGAACATGGGATTTCTTCAAGAAGCTTAATCTTGAAAATTGAAGCTACCAAAATGATAGGTTTCTATTTAAATTCATCAACTATTTTTGTGTCACTACTGTGTGCAAAACATGCTAGGAACATATTTGGTAAATTTTTAAGGACTTAAATATTCTTTTTCTTTTAGGAGACTGAATTCTCTTAGGAACTTAAAAAGAAATACAAAACAAAGTCTGTTCTCTCTGTTTATGATCTTGATGGAGAGATTTGTATTTTAGAGAGACATGCAAACAATGAACAGTTCCAGACCATGAATTGTACCCAGTTAAATGTCAAGATATATAATAGAGATGGTCATGACAAGTTAGAAAAAGAAGAGGTTATAGAAGGTCATTAACCTAAAGAGGTCATTATGAAAGGTTTCTACAAAAAACACTAGTGGAAGAGGTAGGAATTGAAATAAGCTTCAAAGTGTGGAGAAGAGTCAGGTGTGTAGGGTTGGGAAGGCATTTGATGGTGTTGGCTAATAATGAGAGTATTCTAATAGACTCATAGCACCACTATTAGAATGGATATAAGACACGTTTTGTTTGTGAGCATTTAAAAAATGGTTAGTGGCTTTCCATGCTAGAGAAGGATAAAAATATGAAGCAGGGAGAAAGGAATTGATTTTTTTTTTTTCCTTTTAAAATTAAGAGTATGCTGCAAAATAATGGGAACAACCTTGGGGCCGTGAAAATATTTCCATTAAGAGTGAGCCCAGGAAAGGGCAAAAGTGAAGGGTTTTTGGTAATTATATTATAGTTAGATCCAAAAATGCTAGAATTTAATTAGTAGAACACGTTCATGGCAGAGCTTCCAGGATTGAAAACCCAGTACAAAATGATGCCCCAAATAAGTAGCTTTGGTTGCCTTTTAAAAGGTTGAGATAACCTAGAAATTTCTTATTTTCATCTCAACTAACAGATATATGTTATGTAAATACTGCTAAGTAGATGGATTACAATGTATGTATGAAAGGATTGAAGTGTGGTAGGATACAGTAGAGTATATATGCTAATAGAATACCTATCTTAGTCTTTGGGGCTGATATAACTAAATACCATAAGCAAGCTAGCTTATAAATGACAAATTTATTTATCTCAGTTCTGAAGGCTGGGAAGTCCAAGATCAAGACCCTAGTCAATTCCACATCTAGTGAAGGCTTGCTCTGGCTCATAGATGGCACCTTTTCCTGTGTCATCATATGGTGGAAGTGGCAGACAAGCTTCCTCAGGCTTCTTTTTATAATGGCACTAATCACCTCCCAAAGGCCCCACCTTTTAACACCATCACCTTGGAAATTAGGATTTCAACATATGAATTTGGGGGGACAGAAATATTCAGACTACAGCAATAACCCAAATTATCAACCAATAACCTTAAGGTAAGTTAAAGTTATTTATCAGCCTGAATTTTTAATTGATTTGAAATCATGCCCAACCATCATTTTTTTCTCCATGTGACACATCTTTAAAATTATCAAGACTTTAATGGAAAAAAAGGAATTAGGTTGATCTGTCTTCTACAAAATGACAAAAATCAGAACTGTGGCCAAGAATAAGAGTCCTGGTTTACTATAACATTGGATTTCTTTTCTTCTCTGTATTGCCCTTCCCCTCTCTTCCCTTTATTTCTAATAAAGTGTTAGAGTTTGAATTCGTAAATTATCAGGAGTCACTTTCTCATGCAAGGGGACAGTACCTTTCTGCATCTTAACAAGATGTAAAATTTTAAGCAATTTATAATAAAATCAAGATTTCCATTCTATCTAGATACATCAAGCATGGTCAAGGATAGCAGTAGAGTACAGAGGTTAAGCATTCAGGCTTTGGGGTCAGAAGAACTTGAGCTTGGACCCTGGCTACTTATGCTGTCTATAGTCAAGTTGCTGCAACTCTTTCAGTCTCAGGTACCTTATCTGTTAAATAAGTATAATAGATTATACTTCATAAACTTATTGGAAAAATTAAGATAATATATGCAAAGCACTTCACATAATACCCAAAACAAAAAGCTTACAGCCATTGTACCTTTTAATATCACATTGTTGGGGTTCAGTACATATCAAACCAAAATATGACTAGGAGACAAGAATATGCCACCACAAAGTATACCTCTTCGGCATACTTTGAGCAGGTTATTTTTAGAAACTGTAGACACAGGAGTAGCTCTGAAAAGTTGCTCTTTTGTAAAGAAAATTTACATCCATAAAGGAAATCTACATTAGTAAAATATCTGTATTTGGAAAAGGGCTGTTCCTAGACCACTTTTATTACCTGAGAGACTTTTTATCTGCATAACAAGATGACATTCATTTACCATACATTTTCTCCCCTTACCCTCCCATAACTTGTCTCTACCACCCCACCAGGAACCCCAGGCCCCAATTCCTTTCTGTAGCTCAGGATGCTATATAAGCTTCAAGCTTGATCTTCTTTGAGTCATATTTTTTGTGAGACTCTTGTGTATTCATGTAATTAAATATGGCTTTTTTCCCTGTTGATATGTATTATGTCAATATAATGCATTGTCCAGCCAAAGAACCTGCAAGATAAAGGGAAGCCATTGTTTTTCTTCTCTTAGAGTACTCAGGTCTGACTTTAGGCCTGGCCAGTGAAACATCTCAGAGTCGTTTTACCACCACTTTTGCATTAAAAAGTTATATGCTAGACTTCAAAGTGTAGGATATAGATCCTACTTGTTTACTGACTGCATCCTTGATAAGTTAGTTAGTTATAATTTGGACTAAGCCTTGCTCTGCATCTTGTCCTGTTGAAATCTATCTTCCATTCCTCCTCCTCAGCAGGGGGCAACTCCTCAGCCTTGCTGAATTAGCTGTGACATTTCAGAACTCCTGGATAATAAATCCTCCAAACTGGTTAGTGTGGTAGCTATTTTTTCTTCCAGACCAATCTTATGTATTATGAACAATCCATGTCCTAAATGCTAAGTAGCTAAACTGGGGATCAAATAATTATGTTGGGTATAGAATAGGATTTTTTTAGAAGTGTTCAAATAAAGATATATAAAATAGTTTATTTCGAGTGGGTAGAATACCTATCTTACAAACTGGCCAAAAAAGGTATTTGTCTGATTGGTGGTAACTGTCCTTAAAGATAAATCATAGATTTAAACTCTTTAAGTGGTATCTGGAGACTGAACCATTAGAGTCAATGACAGTTGAGTGGCTAAAACTTCATGCCACATTTTAAAGGATAAAAGCTTGACCAAAAACTCACTGACTGTGTCTTTAGCCAAAACATTGTGGAAAATCATCTCAGCTCCTTGGGTAGATAATGTACATTGACAAAAAAGAAGCTAAATATAGTTTACAAATATTTTCTGATATTTAGGCAATATAATGCAATACTGAGCTTTAAAAAGGTAAGTCTACATGTATGTTTATTTGACAATCTGAAATGTTTCAAGGAGGCTATCAGGTCCTTTCAGGTAGATAATGCGCAGAATGAAATGTACAGTTATGTCCAAACATCCCTTTAGAGGACATGACATTCTCTAGTGACTCTACCATTCTAGTCTAACATGTCAACTCTTGTTCATGCCCTAGATTTTTTTTCACTCATTACCTCTCCATTTTATTTTTGTGTTGTCTATTCATACTCTCCAGTGTGAACTATTTGCTTTTCAAATGCACCTTACAAAAAACTGGCATCTTTATAGCTATGTTTAGGTGGTGACACTGGCTGAAAAAAGCAAGGGATTTTGAAATACGAGCCAAAATATCCTGGCACTGCAATCATCCATCGGGGACTAGAATCCGAGACCTGTCCTTAATATGTCTCTTTATGAATACTTATTGTGGCCAAAATGTCATGTAAACTCAGTATCTGTTTAGGGATCTTGCTGGTAGCTAAACATGGAAATGTGGATCAGTAGAATCGATTCTGTTGCTTGTTATGATTATATTTGCATATTTTCGTAAGGAAATGGTCTTAAAAACAGGAGTCAGCCTTTAAGAGACTGCTTTTCTTTGGACATGTTGATGAAGGAGAGTTTTAGAGAAGGGGCTGAAAGCTGGAGGCGTATGGCTGGTTTCATCTTCCGGGTGCCTTTTTCACTGCCTGTCTTTAGCATCTCCGCTTCATTGCCCACGTGTCACCTGTGCTTAGCCATGAGGTGATATATCCTCTCCTATTCCAAAAACATTGATCTAAGTCTCCCTCCTTCCATTTTTTAATAAATCTTAGTGAAGCAATATAACATTCCAGGTCAGTCCTGTAGTGCTGTTCTGGCCTCGCTGGAGTGGCTGCTGCAGAGCATGGAAACTTGCTGGCACAATATTGCAAAGTGACTCTGTGGGGGCTGGACGACTTCCAGCCAGCAATGAACCACGGCCAAGAAACGCCAATATGGATAATGCAAACAAGAGAGATTTGGGGCACATTTCGATTTAACCATCTGATTTAATTGACAGAATAAATGCACCTGTCAACGGGTAATATTCTTGTGATTAGTTTTGGCTGTGATGATGAGATGATGTTAAAAGAATGTCAGAACAACCTGTCCTGGGACTCTTACAGGCAGTTTTGAGTGAGGGAAGGTCAGTTTTTAGCTAGTTCAAAGAAGCAGGATTATCTTCTTGTAATGTGAGGATATTTTATGGAGACAGTGAACGTTTTATTTGACGTTTTCCCTCTGTGCTTAGCCTTCACCACAAATCAGACAAAGTAGGGGATAGAGGCACACAGAAGTAATTGGCTTTTTGAATCAGTCTCTATGGCTACTGGGGATAGTCCTCATTTGGAAATGGACAACTCTAGGTATTAAGCTTAAAGCTGCACCCGAGTGGTCTCACATTCCACCACATTGTGGTTCTTTTTGCTACTGGAGTAAGCAATTTAAGTAGAATTTCAATGCGATAAGGCCTTTAACAGAAGTCCTGTTTTCTTTAGAGAAATTATAATTTATGATCTTAGAACAAGTATATTAATGCTCACTAATTCCATCATTAACCATTTGCAGCCCAACCCCAATCTCCTCTCTGGAAATTGTGCTTCTGATGTGGCTGATTACCAAATAAACAACTTTAATAATCTTCCCCAGGCTCTCTGACCTCTCTGAGCTATTTAACATCGTTGAACTTTTTCTCCTTCTGGAAAGTGCTACCTCTCTTGGCTTTCCTAAGGGAACTTTCCTTTCATTCTTTCTCCTTCTCTCTGGTCTCTTCTTCTTGGTTTCCTCTACTGATCATTCATTCATTCATTTATATATATTTTTAAAACAACAGATAAGAATTATATGTATTGTGTACACTAAGATATTTTGAAATGTGTACATATTGTGAAATGACTCAGTTAAGCTAATATAATTTTTTTGTGGTGAGAACACTCAAAATCTTTGTGATTTTTAAAATATAATATATTGTTATTAACTATAATCACCATGTTGTACAATAGATCTCTTGAACTTACTCCTTCTGTCTAACAGGACTTTTGTATTCTTTGACCAACATCTTCCCAGACCCTGGTAACCATCATTCTCCTCTCTAGTTTTATGAGTTCAACTGTTTTAGATTCCACATATAAGTGAGATCATGCAGTATTTGTCTTTCTGTCACTGACCACTCATTCTTTATCCACTCTATGTGGCCATTATTCAAACTCCTAGATCTGTCCTCATTCTATTTTCTCCCCTCATTTCTCACTCTACAGTTCCCCCCAACACACCATGGTGTTTCTCCACATCCTTCCATAGATGCCTCTGAAATGTACCTTCTAGAACAAATGTTATACCAGATTCCTGATCACATAATGAACTCCCTGCAGGATATATCCCAGACTGAATGAGTCATTCTTACTATTCCATTTCTATTCTTAACCATTATCCCTGTTATACCCATAATTTCTAAATTGTGAAACTAAACTTTTTGGAATAGAAATATCTTTGAGTACCTGATGAAGGGTATGGATTTTTTTCTTAGACAAGGGTTCATACAGACCTCTATTTGAGGCTGATTCCTAAACTCTGTATTCAATCCTTTATTCTTGAGGATTCACCATCTTTGGATTAATAAACTCTGCTCTGAGCATCTTTCAATCCTCCCTTTTATTTTTCCCCAACATCCAGCCAGTAACCAACTCCTATAGGACAGTATTTCTCAAATTCTGAACTATAAACCACCAAGAATTGCTTGATTTACCTCAATTTATCCTCCTGAATTGGAGTGTCTTCAGATGGGACATGGAAACATTTGCTGTTTAAGACAGGCACGACTTCATTTGAGATCCACTGCCACAGAGTGTGCTTTTGCCATGCACCTTCCCTCCACTTTTGCCTTTGTGTTCTGATTGCCAACACCCTACTGCAGCTTTCATTATTTCTTACCAGTGATGTTGCAATAATTGCTACCACTATTGAGTGCCTCTTTGATGCCAGGTGCTTTTCATGTATTATCTAATTTAATGTTCACAACTCTCTAGGAAGTAGGCCCTATTAACTCAAATTTCAGATGTGAAAAGTCAACCTAAGAAAGGTCAAGCAAGTTGCTCAAGGTTACACAGCTAGTAAGTGCTTGTTCTGGAGTTAAAATCTAGTGTTATTGAGTTCCAAAGTTCAGATGCCTCTCTGAGGCACCCCACTGCTTCTCACTGCTGTAGCCTCTCTGCCTTCTGTCTCTCACCATCATTCTTTGGTTATTTCCAGACAAATTTTTCTAAAGTTGATTCCTGCCAACCTCTGTGAGAAATCATATCATCTTACTTTGTATTTCTTTTTTCTGCCCCTCCATTAGATGCCAGGATCCTGAAGTTCACAGACTGTATCTGTCTTTTGTAGAGGAAGAACCTCATAAATATTTTGAATAAGTAATAGCCATTACCTTATGAGAAAACTTTAGTGATTTCCTATTTGCCTGTAATTTCTAAACTCCTTAGTAAGTCACTCAGTTTTCCATATTAAATTTGACTCCTTTTATGCTTACTTAAACATTTTCTATGGGTAGTCAAATATACCTTTCCACATATGCTCTTTGCTTATTCAACTATCCTCTTTTGTACTTGCTATTATCTTGATCTAAGATTTGTTACTGCTCTATTTTGTTATTAAATATTATCAGTCCCTTAGGGCTCACCAAAAATGTCATATTCTGTGGAGGATTCCCTGTTCTTCACCTATGCAGAAGCTGATATATTTTCAAAAACATCATAGCACTTTATATCACCTTTAAGCTACTAGTCTGATTGTTTCTATTAAAGATAGTTGTGTACAATTTTAATTTTGCCTGTCATATTATAAATCCATTAACAACAGGGTAACATCTCATTCGTGTCTGGAACCCCTCCATCTCTATAAGTGTGCTTTTCATGTTATATAACAACTTGTTGATATGTCACTGGTCAGAAATTTAGTATGAGAAAATTGGTAAAATGGTATACTATACATGTGAAAGACTGTTAAAAGGATTAGAGGTTAATATACATTTCCAACCAGGTGTCTTCATTACTCTTAATGTTATGCCCAATTCTTAGATTAAAAAAACAGCTTAAAAATTTTTAGAGAAGATATCCTTGCTATGCTAGGTGTGGGGTAGATACCTAAAATGTCTTAAAACATGGTATTTTTCATACCCAAAGTGAATTATTGGTGGAGTGTACAAATCTCAATGATCAGCAGCAACTGCAAACCTGCATACTTCTCCAGGTGAGAATTTTTTTTTTTTTTTTTTTTGACACAGTCTCACTCTGTCGCCTGGACTGGAGTGCAATGGTGCCATCTCCGCCTCCTGGGTTCAAGCAATTCTCCTCAGCCTCCCGAGTAGCTGTGATTATAGGCGCCTGCCACTATGCCCGGCTAATTATTTTGTATTTTTAGTAGAGACAGGGTTTCACCATGTTAGTCAGACTGGTCTCTAACTCCTGGCCTCAGGTGATCTGCCTGCCTCGGCCTCCCAAAGTACTGGGGATTACAGCGTGAGCCACCGTGCCCGGCCCAGGTGAGAATGTTTAAACCTTTACTTGGTGACCATTATCCCGGTATCATGGACTTTAGGATAACTTAACTTTCATGCTTCTCAAACAACTATAAAGGCAAATCAACTGGATAATTTGAGTCCAATTTGGGTTCCAGACATCTCCATGTTCTGTTCAATATGGACTAACTCTGTTAACCAACTGTGAGGGGTAATACATGGTCAGTGGTGACTTGAGTTAATTTGAACGCGGAACCCCAGGGTAAAAGAAAATTACTTTAAGATATGCCTTAGCAAAAGAAAGGAAAAACGAGTATCATTTTAAGAAGCATGAGGAATATCTTAGGCTCCCTTGAATTCAAATAGTCACTTTTCAGTAAAAGAACAAAACACTGAATTACTCTCTCATTAATACCTATATATTAGATCTGTGGTATTAACTTTTCCAACTGTTAGATGGCAGTGCTATCTCATCAACTTGTTACTGAAAGTGTATTTATATGGTTTAAATAGGCTTACAATAAAAGGAAGTTCTCCCAGTGACAGGCTCAGAGGCTCAATGTTCCTGTAAACAAAGGGTTTGGAAGGAGTGGGGCTGGTAGCTGATGCTCTTAGGAACAATTGGCTTTAAACTCATGTTTAAGTCACTGAAACCAGATATTCAAATAGAGTACATTGGAATAAGAAAGGTCAGAAGTGGCTGAGTCCAAGTACGTCCTGCATTTGCCACATTCTCCACAGCACCCTGGCATCATTGGTGAATGGTGAAGACTTAGTAGGGAGCTCTAAAACTAATAATTCATAGATTTACATGAGAGAACAAGAGACAATAATTTGGGAAAGTCTTGAGAATAGGTTACACATGTGTTCTGTGAACATATAACATAAAATTGTTATATAACTTCAGTGTTGTTATATAATCATGTAGGGGTTTGGATTATTTCTAAATTGTTGGGTGAAGCTGATCATCTGATCAGAACCAGAAAACGTTTTGGTAGAGGAAAAGATAGGAAATACTTTGAGCTTTGTGGACATGTGCCTGCCTCATTTTCTTCTTTCTCCTCTGTTTTGTCTTTCCATCCCCATTCTCCTGCTCCTCCTACTTTTCCTCCTAACTGCTTTGTTGCTTCCCCTTAGAAATATAAAAGATAATTCTTGGTTCACAGCACATACAAAATAGGGTACAGACTGTATTTCACCCATGAGTCATAGTTTCCTGACCTCTTTTCTAGGTAATCAAATACTATACAAGTGAACAGTTTCCACACAGGCTATGGATAGGTTTATAATTTTCACAGAATTGAAATAGAATGAAATACTCCTAAAGTCATGTTAGTGGACACTTATTTGTATTTTTGATTATGGTTTAAAATCAAAATCCACAATATGAAAATCAATTATGTTGTATCAAAAATAATTTTAGAAAATAATTTAACTTGGATATATTTGCAGTGTTAAGTAACCAAAAGTTACTTTTCTAAAAAAAGTGGACAGGGCTTCAAAATGAAGTTTGTATTAATTAAAGATGTAGAGACATACTCAGGTATTTCTTATAATTCACCACTATCTTAAAAATAATCCTGCACGACTGTCCTCTAGCTACCTAGATTAGCTTTATGTGTCTCTGAGGTTAGAGTCATGAATTTCCTTTCCGTGTTTCTATCCTTTACTGCTTTCCCAATCTCTACTTCTAACTCCTCTCAGTTTATCATAAAATTTTCTGTTAAAATTGTTTGCATAATACAAATGCATAAAGCATGAATGCTAAAGTGTAGAGTTGATTCCTGAGGTTACTGGGACAATAGCTTAAGTAAGTATATTTAGAATACCCAACGAGTATAGAAAGCAAAGATAGGTTAAAAATATTTCTTCAAGTGGTTAATACATGTTGGGCTTCTTGTTAGTAGAGTTTAGAAAATGAGAAATGAAGATCTAATAGCTAAAATAAGAGATTAAAATTATCTTTATCTTTTAAATATTTTTAAAATGAACGTATTATAAAAAATAATGGGAGAGCATGGAAATACGAATCAATAGTTTCCTTTGTGGTACTGTACAGCCTCCAAAACAGTTTTTCATTCTCAGTATTCTGAATGAAGCAATACATAAGGGAAGACATTGGTAGCTTATCAGATAATGTGTGTTTAGAAATGCACTTTCAGTATAATAGAAATTGTCATTTTGAAATAAATGGGAAAATGATTTCATATATTTGAATGCAGACATCCCAAAATCCATGAAAAGATCTTCTTTCTGCAACCATTTCTTAATTGTGAAGGTACGGTGTTAATGGAATGAACCACACATTCAGCAGTGTTCTGAGTTGTGAGCAGGTAATTCTACCCCAGTCCTTGAATTTATATCACTTTATATTGAGAAGAGTTCGGCTTTTGTAGTTCTTATTCCTGAGAATATTGTTTTTATACGAAAGATTCTTAAACACACAGTATGAAAAAATGAAACTTTTATACATAAACAGGTACTAGTAAGCAGTAAGAATTATTCTCATGTAGCAATTGTTGGGATTAGACAGAATGGAAGTGCATTGTGAATAGGTTTATTTTCAGATGTTACTTCTTTGCTTCTACCTCAATGTACTTGGGGTCAACTTTTCACTAAAACTGGCATTAATATGACTTCAGGTTCAAGTAAGGAAATAAAAAAATTGAATCAGATTTTACAGTTTATGTAGATAAATTATCTCAACCTCTCTGTTTCCTTGTTTTTGACATAACACATCATGTTTCTCTATACCCTAATTCTTCAAAGTTCTGATATGGTACCTGGAAGTTAGCTGACAAGGACATTCACTTGGATATTCAAGGGATATATCTGCATTTCCATAGAGTATTCTTAAAAAAACAAGAAACTTTTAGACTCAGGAAAGTGAAAATAGAAGAGCAAAATGTACAAGTTAGTATTTTTGAATATGTAGGTACCAAAACATGCAGCCTGCAGACTACAACACTGCAGAGATGTCCTCTGCTCTCTTTGCCTTTTCCACACACCAGATATATGAGTTCACCATTTTATAGAACTTTAAAAACCTTGGAAAGTTTGTATTTTTCAAATGTGGTAGCTCCTAGAATAATAGTATATATCAAAAAAAAAGAAAAAAGAAAAGTTATCTTCACAAGAAGTACGTATATTTTAATTATTCTGTCAGTTCTTGTCTCCGATCTTTAGGCTACTGTCAAGGCCTAATGTTTTCTCCAGAGCTTTCTGTTGGCTCATAGAGGGTGGCTTCTGTTTGAAAAACAAATAGAGGAGACATGAACTAAAGACAACTCTTCTAGATTTCTCACAGAGCCAAGTGCAAGCTGCTCTTGCACTCAAAAGGAATGAAAGAACAAAGTGTATCCAAATTGATTCCTAGCTTGAAGCTTGAAGCTAGGATATAAATCTGCCCTGTTCACCTTTCACAAAGCTAATCCCAAATCAGTTTATGGGATTAGTGCAGTTACTCTGTAAATCACTTAAATGATATTTGAGGCATTTTTTGTGAGAACTAGCTTCTGCTGGATGTTTTCTCCTATTTTGCACACACAGTACAGTTATTTCTTCAACATTTAAAAAGCTATAAAGAAAGGGGGCTTGATACCCAAAATGCCAAAAGAAACCATAGGCTTCTAACTCTGATAGTACACATTTCGAAGGAACTGAAATCCTGGTTAAACGTTACTTGGTCTTTTAATAGTAACTCATTTGTCTGCAAGGAAGGGTATATATTTTTCTCTATACTGTTATTTGAAGGAAAGATGAATTTTTCACAAATATTTCAAAATTCACTATGAACTGAGTGATCAGTTTGCCAGTACTTGATGTCTTGGTTTGACTTCCAGTTCTCGAAAACAGGCTTAAAGAGGCAGTTACAATAATAGAAACAGTAAACTTACCTAATGAAAGACAGCTTCCCATCTCCAGTAACTTTCTTCAATCGCTTTCTTATTATCATCTTTACTCATTCAGTAAACATTAGTCAGGTATCTTGTGTGTGCCATACATTACGGTGTGCACTGGGGATAAATGACCTGTGGTCCTTGCCCTGGAGGAGATCTCAGTAACATTGCCTATTTCTTGAATTGGTCGCAATTATAAAGCTTCATGTAACATACAGCTTCTTTTAAATTTGGGCATGAAGCTATTTGCACTGAAATGTACAGGTTGAATATCCCTAATTCAAAATCTAAAATGCTCCCAAATTTGAAACTTCTTTGAGAGCTGACATAACACCACAAACGGAAAATTCCATACCCAACCTCATGTGACAGTTCGCAGTCAAAATTTTGTTTCATTCAGAAAATTATTTAAAATATTGTGTAAATTTACTTGAAGCTATGTATATAAGGTTTATCTGAAATATAAATAAATTTCGTTTCATGTTTAGACTTGGGTCCCATCCCTAAGATATCTTATTTTATGTGTGTGTATATTTATACACACACACATACACATATATATTATAAATATATACATATATATTTGCATATATATGCAAATATTCCAAAATCTGAAAAAATCTGAGATCCAAAACACTTCTGGTCCCAAGCATTTTGGATAAGGCATACTCAACCTATATTGCATTTTTTCCCACTTATCATTTTCATAAAATTGGAGGCATATTCTTGACTAAAAAATTATGTCATGTAAGACTAAACTTTTTTAAAGTGTGTATTTGTCTATAGCATTCTAGTAATTTTTATGTTAATGTGACATTTTTGGGGAACTTAAGTTCTTGTATACATGGTGTGTGTGTGTGTGTGTGTGTGCGCGCGTATGCTTTTCACAATTCCATTCCTAGAACAAGAAAGACATTTATTTCATATTCAGGTATCCATGACTCCACAGCCTCAGCATTTTCAATTCTCCCCTCTTTCTTCCCTTCTCAACATTTATCAGAGCTGAACAAAAATAGCACTCTGTGTCATCTAACTATTTCTGTATTAACATCATGGAGTTTATGCAGGTGATTTTCTTTATCTTTTTGAGACTTTACACTGTATAAAATTAACTCCCCCATAGCCATTTCTGGAAATTTATAATATGCCTATCAAGTTTACTAGCAACAAAATTGCTCTAAATATATTTTGAAATTCACGTAATTACACCAGAGTTGCATTGAAGTTTTCTAAAGTGCTTTATCAGTTTTCAGACCACATTAAAATTTGTTCATTATCTCAAGTGATAAATTTACATGTTATTTATAGTACTATTTGCATAGAATTGCGTAAGTGAGGAGAAGGCCAATCTGACAAAATTGCATGCCAGATCGCCACAACACATCTTGTACTGAGATGATAGTCTTCCATTCAGGCAAATATCCTATATTAAGTTCATGTTATGAGTAATAAATAGGACCTTTCTGGGAAGAAACAAAAAGTTGTAACAAACCTGAAACAAGTTTGGAACAAATTGAAATATATATGATGCTTTTGAATAAGAAATATTAATATTATAAAAACACAGTCACTCTTCAATGGATAAATAATTGTGTAAACTTGTGTAATTACGTTTAACTTATATATGCTACAGTAACAAATCTTAGGTACATGGCTCAAAGAATTTTTATAAATTGAACCTATCCATGTAATCATCAGCATTCAAATGCTGATAGGTTCAATTGTTTAGCATTCTTGTCAATACTTGAGATTGTTAATCAATTTGATTGAGCCATTTTGATAGGTATGTAATTGTATAGAACTGTGGTTTTAATGGGCATTTATCTTGTAACTAATTATTTTGAATATATTTTCATTTGCTTATTAGCCATGTGAATAAACTATTTTGTGAAGTACCTTTTCATATCTTTTGCCCATTTCTCCATTTCTGTAATTTTCTTATTTATTTCTAGGTTGTCTTAATACATTCAGGATAGGAATCTCTTGTCATATAAATATATTGCAGATATCTTTTCCTATTCTGTTTTGCCTTTTGATATGTGGTGTCTTTTTATAAAAAGTTCTTAATTCAATGATTTTTTTCATAAAATTGATCCTTTTCTTCATGATTAATGCTTTCTGTATTCTGTTTAAGAAATTTTGCCCATGCCAAGGTCATAAGGTATTCTCCTATGTTTTATTATTTTACCTTTTCTGTTTAGTTAAAATATTAAAAAACATATTAATAAGGTCAGGTGTGGGGGCTCACACCTGTAATCCCAGCAGTTTGGGAGGCCAAGACAGAAGGACTGCTTGAAACCAGGAGTTCAAGAACAATCTGGGCAACATAGCAATATAGTGTTTCTACAAAAAGTAATTAAAAATTAGCCGGGCATGGTGGTGCATAAGAGGCTGAGACAGGAGGATCCCTTGAGTTTAGGAGTTCAAGAGATCTGATTGTGCCACTGCACTCATATATATATATGTATGTATATATATATAAAATACATATATACATATATGTATGTATGTATATATAAAATACATATATACATATATGTATGTATGTATATATAAAATACATATATACATATATGTATATATGTATTATATAATACATGTTTATATAAATAAGTTTAAATAATTTAAATAAATTACTAAATATAAATTTTAATTTTAAAATTTATTACTATTTAAATAATAAACATTATCTATCTATATATAAACTATTTCCTCTAAACTTTCATTTAGGAATTCCTAATTTACACTGGAATTGATCTTTGTTTAGATTATGAGATAGGGGTCCAGGTTCATTTTCCCCCTAACTATTCAGTTGATGAAGTTCTTTTCCACACTTCATTGCAATGCTATTTTTATTGTAAACCAACATTTATATGCCTATGAATATATTTCTGGACTCTCTATTGTATTCCATTAGCCCATTTCTAATCTAAGAACCTTGATCCCAGTTTACTTCCACAGTCTACAACTGGACCTTTTGCAATTGGTTGTATCCACTGAAGTTATGAATTATTTATATTTTAGGTAACTGAGTGTACAATTTCTTTTAGGAGGTAGGTAGATATGTCTCCTGGGTAGCAAACACTTTTCCATTTGACAATCTGTTGTGTAACATTATGGACTAGTGTTTTTTTTTTTTTAATTTTTATTTTTCGTTCTGGGGTACGTGTGCAGGATGTGCAGGTTTGTTTTTTTTTTTTTTTTTTTTTTTTGAGGTGGAGTCTCGCTCTGTCGCCCGGACTGGAGTGCAGTGGCCGGATCTCAGCTCACTGCAAGCTCCGCCTTCTGGGTTTACGCCATTCTCCTGCCTCAGCCTCCCGAGTAGCTGGGACTACAGGCGCCCGCCACCTCGCCCGGCTAGTTTTTGTATTTTTAGTAGAGACGGGGTTTCACCGTGTTAGGCAGGATGGTCTCGATCTCCTGACCTCGTGATCCGCCCGTCTCGGCCTCCCAAAGTGCTGGGATTACAGGCTTGAGCCACCGCGCCCGGCCTCAGGTTTGTTATATAGGTAAACGTGTGCCATGGCGGTTTGCTGCACTTATCAACCCATCACCTAGGTATTAAACCCAGTATGCATTAGCTATTTTTCTTAAGGCTCTCTATTCCTGCAATCTACCCCCCAACAGGCCCCAGTGAGTGTTGTTCCCCTTCCTGTGTCCATGTGTTCTCATTGTTCAGCTCCCACTTATGCATGAGAACATGCGGTGTTTGGTTTTCTGTTCCTACATTAGTTTGCTGAGGATAATGACTTCTAGCTTCATGCATGTCCCTGCAAAGGACATGATCTCATTCCTCTTTATGGATCCATAGTATTCCATTGTTCATATGTACCACATTTTCTTTGTCTAGCCTATCATTTATGAGCATTTGGATTGATTCCATATCATTGCTATTGAGAATAGTGCTGCAATGAGCATATGCATACACGTATCTTTGGTTTTTAAAGACTCAGTTTGCTCCAGTTGAGCATACTGTTTTATGTATATATTTTTATTTTAATTAATCTTTTTTGAGACAGTCTTACTCTGTGGAGTGCAGTGATGTGATCTTGGCTCACTACAACCTCTGCTTCCTGGGTTCAAGTGAGTCTCTTGCCTTAGCCTCCCATGTAAAAGTAGCTGGGAGTACAAGCACATGCCACCACACTTGGCTACTTTTTATATTTTTGGTAGAAATAGGGTTTTGCCATGTTGGCCAGGATAGCTCGAACTCCTGGCCTCAAGTGGTCCACCCACCTCCGTCTCCCAAAGTGCTAGAATTACAGGCATGAACCACTGACCCCGGCCTGACTATACATTTTTTTAATTCAAACATGCAGTCCAACAAAACCTGGAAATGGGAATTCCTTTAAAATGTCTTATTTGTTCTTTTTAATACCAATAGAAGTTATATTTGATAGTTTCTTTCATATATTGGGATAAAATTTTCCAACCACATCTTAAATTTTCACACCCCACCTGTGGAATTTGGTCCTCTCCAAAAAGATGTCCATTCTTTACACTGAAATTAATTTAAATGATCAAAATATGAACACTGGGTAAAAATGTTATTTAACATTAAGATCAAGTGAGAACAACTAGCAAATTGAATGGCAAAGTAGAAACATTAGGACTTTTATTAAATGCAGTGTTTCAATATCAAAGACATGGCATCAACCTAGGTACCCATTAACGGTGAACTGGATAAAGAAAATGTGGTATATTATACCATGAAATACCATGTAACCATTAAAAAAAGATATCAGGCTCTTTGCAGCAAACATGGATGTAGTTGGAAGCTATTACTCTAGGCAAATTAACTAAAGAACAGAAAACCAAATACCACATGTTCTCACTTAAAAGAGGGAGCTAAATAAACCTTGAATACACATAGATATAAAGATGGGAACAATAGACACTGGGACAACTAGACAGGGGAGGGAGGGAGGAAGGTGTGGACTGAAAAACACCTATTGGATACTATGCTTACTAGGGGTGATCATTAGTGCCCCAAATCTCAGTGTCACACAATATACCCATGTAGCAAACCTGCACATGCACCCTTTAATCAATAATAAAAGTTGAAATTATAAACATAAAAACAAATGCAGTGTTTTTCTTTAGTTCTAAATGTACTTTTATTTTTTCCTTGTTTTAACATTAGTGTTATAAAATCATTTTTTCTTTTCCTGTTTGAGCAACAAGCTTTGCCTTTATATCATGCATAACATTTTTATTAGCCTTATCATATCATAGAATGCTATATATTATCTACCAAATCATATGTTTAAGTTCAAATACAATCAAGAGGTTTTAAAAATGCAACTAAAGACTTACAGAAAAGTTGTAAGAATAAGACAAATAATCCTGATATTAGATTTCATCCAGACACTTTAAGTTTGCCCATTGTCTCAATAATTGGCTATATAGCTGAAGGATCCACTGTAACATGAATTACATCCAGTTGTCTTACTTTTTTCCAGTTTTTTTCTTTCATGGCTTTTTGTTTCTAGTCTTTGTCAGCTTGGAACAGTTCTTTGGTATTTTTTTGACCACCATGTTTTTGACATTTTTGAAGATTAAGCATCAGGTATTTTCACTGCTCCTCAATTTGGATAGGTTCAAATTGATTAAACCCAGGTTATGTATTTTGAGCCTGAGTAACACAGAAGTGATGCTTTGGTTCTCTCATTGTATTGTATCTGGTGGCATATGTCAGTTTGCCCCATTACCGTAAGGTTTTATGTTGATCATTTAGTTAAAGTGGAGTCAAGAGATTGAGTACATTAATGTATATTGAAAAAAATAAGATAATATTCTGAGGATAATGGGAACCAGTTTTCTTGGAGAAACAAAGTAAAAATATGGAAGAAAGGAAAGTTAGAAAAAACTCTTAGGTGTTAAATTGGATCTAGAATCATTTCTGTGAACTCTTAGTTTTCAGTTAGTTAATTACAAATATTAAGATGCACATATGTGTTTATATATGTGTATGTGAATATATTTAAATATACCCACAAATATATTTTAACTTTGTCCACTGAGAGGCCCTGAGAGCACTTACACCTTAAGCAGTGAAGAAACTTGATTTTGAAATACCACTGGCCACTAAAAGGAACCAAGGTTTCTTGGGAAAATAGCTAGTTTTAAAGCTGGGGCAGAAAAGAGTAAGATGAGTTTGAAATATCTTGATCAACCAGAAAGTGTGGAGATTCTGAAAACATGAGGATTTTTCAAAAGGACACAGGAGGAAGCCTTAAAAAACTCCTACATGCCAAATCTGAAATATTTGGAGCATGAAAATAAACAATTATAGAAAGAATGTAACTTCTTGGATAAAATAGAAATCTTTGAGTTACCGTGTGATATGGTTAGGCTTTGTGTCTCCACCCAAATCTCATCTTGAATTGTAATCCCCATAATCCTTAATTGTCAAGGGAGAGATCAGGTGGAGGTAATTGAATCATGAGGGTGGTTTCCCCCACGCTGTTCTCATTATAGTGAGTGAGTTCTCACGAGATCTGATAGTTTTATAAGGCTCTTCCCCCCCCCCCCCCCGTCGCTTGGCACTTCCCCTTCCTGCCACCTTGTGGACGAGGTGCCTGCTTCCCCTTCACTTTCTGCCATGATTGTAAGTCTCCTGAGGCCTCCCAAGCCATGCTGAACTGTGAGTTAATTAAACCCCTTTCATTTATAAGTTACCCAGTCTCAGATATTTCTTTATAGCAGCATGAGAACAGACTAATACAGTAAATTGGTACCAGGAGTGGGACTGTACCCTGCAAAGCCACAGGGGCAGAGCTGCTAAAGGCCACGGAAGCCCACCTCTTGCATCAGCATGACCTGGATGTGAGACATGGGGTCAAGGGAGATTATTTTGGAGCTTTAAGATTTGACTGCCCCATTGGATTTCAGACTTGCATGGGGTGTGCAGCCTCTTCATTTTGGCCAATTTCTTCCATTTGGAATGGGTGTATTTACCCAATGCCTGTATCCCCATTGTATCTAGGAAGTAACTAACTTGCTTTTGATTTTACAGGCTCATAGGTGGAAGGCACTTGCCTTGTTTCAGATGCGACTTTGCAATTAGACTTTTAGGTTAATGCTGGAATAAATTAAGACTTTGGGGGACTGTTGGGAAGGCATGATTGGTTCTGAAATGTGAAAGGGACATGAGATTTGGGAGCGGCCAGGGGAGGAATAATATTGTTAGGCTTTGTGTCTCCACCCAAACATCATCTTGCACTGTAATCACCATAATCCTCATGGTTCAAGGGAGAGACCAGGTGGAGTTAATTGAATCATTGGGGGCACTTTCCCCTATGCTGTTCTTGGGATAATGAGTGAGTTCTCATGAGATCCAATGGTTTTTTAAGGGGTTCTTCCCCCTTTGCTGGGCACTTCTTCCTGCTGCCTTGTGAAAAAAGTGCCTTGCTTCCCTTTTTCCTTCTGCCAAGATTGTAAGCTTCCTGAGGCCTCCTCAGCCATGCTGAACTGTGAGTCAATTGAACCTCTTTCCTTTGTAAATTACCTAGCCTCAGGTATTACTTTATAGCAGTATGAGAACAGACTAATGCACTGCTGGTAAAATTTAATAAACAAATCAAGAAAGGAAAAAAAGTTTCTTACAGTAGCCTGTTAACTAATAGATATGGAAGGTGTTGTAGGATTAGAAAGTCACCATTTGGCAGCCATCATTATAATAAGTAGTTCAGGCAAGAAACATAAAGAGGCTAAAACCAATGGGAGCAAGTAGAATGAGGAATGGAATTTTACATAGTCTCAAAGTACCTATTCACAACATAATTATAAGGGAAAACAGTTTCTTTGAAATATGGAAAGCTTGCTGTCCTTATGCTCAAAATATTTTCTTTTGCTAAATCCACATGAATGTGGTCCATCTCCTACTCCAGCCAGGACCCCAAGGGGTTGGATGGTCACCAGAATTTCTTTCCATCTCATTTAGACGTCCTTCTTATATTGACTGCCATTGGGTTGTCTTGCCTCTCTTTGATGCCTCTTTTTTATATTTGTAAATATATAAAAACCACCCTTTATTAAGGTGGGTCCAGTTCTCTATTTCTTTGTTCAAACATACCAGGATCATAGCCTCAAACCAAGAGACTAAAGTATCATATAAAAGGAAAAATAGTTTTCAACACCTTTAATATTTAAAGGTCTTTGTTCTGTCTATCTCATTTGAGTATATCAGTTATCTCTAGATCAGTAAAGACATATTTTCTGAAGGAAACCATACCTGAACTTTACTAACTTAAACTACAATCATATTTATAATAACATTTCAGTTTGTTTTATAGGCATTTTGTTTTATAATATATAGAAACTTCAAATAATTCTTAGAATTGTTGAAACTCGTGGCATTTAAATTATCTTAAAACTTGAGCCTGAAAAGCCAAACACTTTTTACCAGGTCCAGCACGTTTATTTTTTAAATAAAAGTTTTTTTAAATAACGGAATTTATTTTTATATCTTTGTCAAACACATAAATAAACTGTGGTATATTCATACAATATAATATTACTTACCAAGAAAAAATGGACTATTGGCTGGGCAGAGTGTTTCATGCCTGTAATCCCAGCACTTTGGTAGGCCGAGGTGAGTGGATTACCTGAGGTCAGGAGTTCGAGACCAGCCTGGCCAACCTGGCAAAACCCCATCTCTACTAAAAATACAAAATTTAGACAGGCATGGTCGTGGGTGCCTATAATCTCAGCTACTTGGGAGGCTGAGGCAGGAGAATTGCTTGAACCCAGGAGGCAGAGGTTGCTGTGAGCCAAGATGGCACAACTGCACTGCAGCCTGGGCAACAAGAGCAAAACTCCATCTCAAAAAAGAAAGAAAGAAAGGCTATTGAGTCATTTTAAAAAGATATGAAAGTACCTTAAATAAATATTACTAAACCAGTATTAAATAAATATGCAAAGTATGTAAATAAATATACAAAGCCAATATGAAAAGGCTACATATCTATTTTTTTTTTTTTTTTTTTTGAGACGTAGTCTCGCTCTGTCACCCAAGCTGGAGTGCACTGGCCAGATCTCAGCTCACTGCAAGCTCTGCTTCCCGGGTTCCCGCCATTCTCCTGCCTCAGCCTCCCGAGTAGCTGGGACTACAGGCGCCTGCCACCTCGCCCGGCTAGTTTTTTTTTTTGTATTTTTTTAGTAGAGACGGGGTTTCACCGTGTTAGCTAGGATGGTCTCGATCTCGGGACCTTGTGATCCGCCCGCCTCGGCCTCCCAAAGTGCTGGGATTACAGGCTTGAGCCAAGGCTACATATCTTAAACGATTCCAATTATGTGATATTCTAGAAAAGACAAAACCATAGAAACAGAACTGATCAGTGATCAGAACTGATACGGAGATTTGATGAAAATAGGAATGGTTGAATGGGTGAAAAGGGATTTTTTATGGCAGTAAAATTATTCTGTATGATATGAAATGGTAGATACAAGGCATTACACATTTGTCAAAACCAATAGAACTGCAGAACAAAGAATGAATTTGGATGCAGCAAATTAAAAAAACAACATTTAGGAGGTTGGGAGATCAAGGTATAGAATGCAGAAAGTGTCTAAAGAATCTAACTGTATTACAAATGTATGACACATCCTTACTGAAAGGGATTGGGAGTAAGGTGTTGACCTGAGTGTGGAAATAAGTGGAGTCTATAAGACTAAAGGAAAGAGACTGAACTTAAGCACTACACTCTGGTAAATAGAATTACTTCTTTTGAGGGTCTGGATTAACAATTTTGATTTTGCTATGCAGGTATACTGGAATGGAGCAATTAAGTAAATGGATGGCAGATGGTGCAAGAACTGGTTTCTTTCTGTTAGAGTGGGAATCTGCAGATAAGCAAGAGGAGGAAGCTAGAATAACCTATTGGGTAATGGATTAGAATTGAAGACATTAGCATAAACTCATATCTAATATAGCTACATAAATATATAAATGGTTACATTTAAAAATGTATAGCTATATTTATATACACAGATTAATACAGACACATGATTTTTGCTCTGTCAGCTGAGAAGGTTTATAGGAAACCACATACCAGTATCACTGAGTATGCCTAGAGCCCAGGTCTTGGTTTCTAGTGTCATTCTCCAACAAAAGTAATGAAGGCTTTTTGGAGAAATGTCTTTCATTCTAAAACCAGGTTCGGAAATACACAAGAGGAGCCTGGAGTATCTTGCCTTCCTTTCTCTTCCTTTCCCTTCCTTCCCTGCATTGTTTTTTAAATGTTTAAACACATAAAATATTTGTTATATAATGAGAAAAGAACAAAGTTACAATAACAGCAATGTCAAGTTAGATGCTTAGGTTTTACTTTTAGATTTCAAACTTACCACTTCCTTGTCTAGGTCTCTGAAACTTTTGGATCTACCTTCAACAAGCCATTGAGAACCATAACACTGAGAATCACAACATTGTATGTTTTCACTGGAGAATTAAATATGGAATTACTGGTACTCCAATCCTGATCATGAGTCTACATGAGATAAATTATATTTACAGAAGACTGTGAGGAATATGTAGATCATCCCATGGTCTAGTCAGTCATGACAAATATATGACACTTGTGCTACTATTTTCCCTGTCCTGTCCTGTGATTGTGACAGACATGAATAATTGAGTACAGCTCTTTTTCTAGGGTAAGAAAGTGATCAGAGTTGGCCCTGGAGATGAAACCTCATTACCATTCCTTTTCTAGCAACTGAGTTATTTTCTTGAGTCAAGCTACACTATCAGAAAGCTGTCTTATATTAATACTTATCCAAACTGCTATCTTATCCTTTTTAGTGCCTCAAACTAGATCCTGATCAGGCATGTTATAGTAAGTTCATATAAGTTTTAGTGCAAAAAAAAATTGAAATCCATGCATAGTTTTTTCATAATATGTATTTCCCATAAACTTTTTGAAGTACTCTTGTATACATATGTATACACACACACACAAATACCCCACATTTTCTTTATCTTTTAAAATTTATGGACTCAGATTGATTCAATAGCTTGGCTATGGTGTATAATGCAGCAATAAACATGGGAGTGCAGATATATCTTTGACATGCTGACTTTATTCCATTGGGATATATACCCAGAGATGGGATTGATGAATCATGTGGTAGTTCTATTTTTAATGTTTTGAGGAAACTTCATTTTGTTTTCCATAATGGCTGTATCAATTTACATTCTTACCAACAGTTTACAAGGGTTCCCTTTTTTCCACATTCTTGGCAAAGCTTGTTATCTTTCTGCTTTTTAATAATAGCTATCCTAAGAGATGTGAAGTGATATCTCATTGTGATTTTGATTTGCATTTCCCTGATGATCAGTGATGCTGAGGAGCTTTGCATATATCTTTTGGCCATTTGTATGTCTTTTGAGACATGTCTTATTTAGGTCTTTTGCTCACTTTGTAATTGGGTTATTTATTTACTTGCTACTATAGTGTCCTTGTCTAATCTTGCTATCAGGGTAATGCTGGCCTCATAAAATGAGTTTGGAAGTGTTCCTTCCTCTTCAGTTGTTTGGGAGAGTTTGGGGAAGATGAGTATTTGTCATTCTTTAAATGTCAGGTAAAATTGATCAGTAAAGCTATCAGGTCCTGGGCTTTTTTTGAGAAAGGAGAAAGGTTTTGATTAATGATTCAGTCACCTCACTCATTATTGGTTTGTTCAGATTTTCTATGCTTTAATGATTCTGTCTAGGCAGTGTATTTATGAGAATTTATTTCTTCTAGGTTATTCAGTTTGCTGACATATAATTGTTCAGAGTAGTCTTTTATGATCATTTGTATTTCTGTGGTATTAGTTGTAATGTCTTTATTCACTCATCCATTTAGCCACTCTATCTTTTAATTGAAAAAACATAATTACACATATATGTAACAATGATAATAAACCAATTAAGAATAAAAAAATGAAAATGAAAGCAAAACATGTTCTTTAAAAAGGTCAATCATATCATCTAAATTCTATGCAGATTAACCAAGAAACAAAGAGAAGCAACTAAATTTAATATAAGTAAGGAAAGAAAGAACATCACTACAGCCACCATAAATATTAAAATGATGCTAAGAGAATATTGAAAGTAAAAATAATGGCAGCGACAGGCCTTCTGAAGTGGCTGCTGCCAGCATGCCAGCTGCAACAGGGAGGAGCGGGGCGCAGGCAGCAGGGATGGCTGTGTGAGCAGCAGCAGAGACAGGTGGCCTCTGCCCCCTGGTCCCTGAGACAGCTAACTGTGCTACCCCCACCCTCCCACGGCTGGGCAGGACTCAATCCCAGGCCTGGAACCTCTGCCACAGCCTCCATCTCATTCCCCACAGCATCCCAGGAGCCCACAAGCACCTGCCCAAAGGTGCCAAGTTCCTGTGCCTTGGGAAGAGGCTCTGTGTGGTGTCTCTGGAGAATGTATCCCCAGGATTTGCCCCGCATCGAGGTGATTGTCGAGTCTGACACTCCTGACGGCTGGACCCAGGGTCCGCGATCCACTCCCAGAGGCATCCACCCCTGGGCAGGGCCATATGCGGGGTGACAGGGAGCCCTGGGCCTCCCCTGAGCACTGGGGCCATAGGAAGAACTCATGGCGATGTCACTCCTGCCCTGGATGCCGGCCCGGGGCCCAGCCAAGGACCTGGAGCCCCTGCCCAGTCTGCGAGTAGATGAATAGGGAAGCTCTGCAGGACCACCATGACGAGGACCCCCAGAGTTTCCACAACCTGGGGAAGGGCAGCTCCATGCAGGACTGTGGGTCTTGGGGACAGTGGCCCAGGGAGCTCCTCCAGGGAGGACAAAGCAGGTGTGGACGTGACTTGGACAGCACATCAGTGGTTTCATCATCCATGGACCAGGAGAGCAGCAGTGGGGCTTGGTGACATTGGACACTCTGGAGTAAGCTTGGATGTCCTCAGCCTCTGATGGCCAGTGGGGCAGCCTGGGAGGTTGCTCCCTAATAAGCCCAGCCACCAGTCAAGCGGGGCTTCATCATGGTTGCACCTACCTGCACGCAGCCACCAAGAATGGCAGACAGTAGCTCTGCCCTCCCGGGTGCAGCTGCAACCACCGAAGCCATGGCTGTGGACCTGGGCATCTCTGCACTTTTGGGGACCTGGGAACCCCCTCCACCCCTGCAGGCCTGAAAGTGCCTGCTCGAGTTGTCTGGCCTCTCCCCATTCCTGGCACCTGCTCCGAGTGTGGAGCAAAGTTGAGGCCAAGCCCGGGTGCTGTTGCAATCTGGCGGGTGTGCACATGCTCTGGGCAGCACTGACATGCCAGGCCCCTGCAACCTCAGCCCCCTCCAGATTTTGAGTGCCAGCAAGTACTGGGAGGAGGCTGAGAGCAGCTTGGCAGCTGGTGTATAGGTACCCCTTTGTGTGAACAGCCTGGGTACCATAAACAGCAGTAATAGGCAGATAAGCTCCTGGATGGAAAGGGGCGGGTCCCCGGTGAAGCCCCACCCTAAAGCCTGGGAAGGCCTGAAGCCCAGGGACCAGACTGCAAGTCCCATGGACCAGAATGGGAACCTGCGGTGCTTTTTCTGGGCCCACTTATGGCCACCATAGACCAATCAGCATGCATTTCCTCATCTCTGAGGCCCACTAAAGCCCAGGACTCAGCTAGACTTAAGGAGACAATGGGACAACCAGCCTCAGAGACAAACTACCACCCCAGGGTCTCCTCTCTGCTGAGAGCTGAACACTTGTCAAGTCACCCTGTCTTCAGAGAGGAGCTGCCCCTGTCAGTTTCCTCTTGAGTTGTTCCATTGCTCAATAAATTTCCCCTTTGTCTTGCTCACCCTCTACTTGTCTACACACCTCATTGTTCTTGGATGCAGGACAGGGACTTGGGAATGGTGGGGTTAAAAAAGCTGTAACACAAACAGAGCTGAAACATGCTCCCTGCTCGCCACATTGAGGGTGACAAGAAGGAGAGGCGAGAGATGGAGAGAGGAGTTGCTGCCCTTTGGGGAGCCCAGACCTAGGACCTCCCCTCAGCAGGAGTGTGACACTCTTTTTAGTGCTCTGTGGTTCCTGGTATCTCCAAGCTTCTGGGCACCACTGTGTTTCCTGGTGTCAGACATAGAAGCTGCTTATGGTATACCTGGTCCAGCTGCAGTTTTGCAGGGAGCCAGAGCCTATTCCAGTGCCTGAAGCTGCCTGCCCCACTGCAGCTGGCATGCCTGGCTGTGCGCAGTGGCCAGACCACATGCTCACTCACACACCAACTGGCTCGTCCTTTGCAGGTATGGGATCCAGGCCAGTAGCATGAACCGAGTGCAGCCTACCAGGCTGAGTCAGTGGAATGAGCCCAGCAGGCCAGAGCAAAGCGTGGCCAAAGGTGCCACTGACCACAGAGGTTTCCAGCTGGCAAAGCGACACCCCAAGGATTCTGTGAGAAAAATATATACTAATAAATTGATATAATTAAGTGAAACAAATTAGTTTCTTGAAGGATACAACCTACCAATATTTATTCAAGAGGAAACAGAATATCTGAATAGTTTTTTAAATCTATTAAGGAAATTAAACTTGTAGTAAAAATTTTCTTACAAGAAAAACTTTAGGTCTTGATGATTTCAGTTAAATTCCATCAAATATTTAAGGAATAAATAATATCAGTTTTTCTCAATTCCTTCCAGAAGTGTTTTATATCTTCTTTAAATGTTATATTTGATATAAAATAATTTTACATATTTTTGGGGTATGTAGTGATATTTTGATACATATATAGTGATCCAATTGGGGTAATTAGCATATTCATCATCTCAAACATTTATCATTTCTTTATGTTGGGAACATTCCATTCTAAGTATATTTAACATACTTAATAGCTAGAGGAACTAACTATTGCTATTTTATTAAAATTTTCTTACTGTTTTTAGCTTCTTTTCCCCTGTTACTAACTTCTTTGTGATTTGATTGTTTTTTGCAGTGATATGCTTTGATTCATTTCTCTTTACCTTTTGTATATCTACTAAAGGATTTTTTGTTTTTGTTTTTTTGTTTAGCGCAAGGTTTAAATAAAATAGCTCATAGTTATAACAGTCTGTTTTAATTTTATAACTTATCTTTGGTTGCACAGAAAAACTATACACTTTTATTTCTCTTCATGTTATTGATATCACAATTTATATAGTTTCATATTATGTATTTACAAATTATTATACTTATAATTATTCTTAATACTTGCATCTTTTAATTTTATACTAGAGATAAAAATGATATGTGTACTATCTTTAAAGTATTATAGTATTCCAATTTAAGTAAATTCTTACCTTTATAGTGAGTTATAAGCTTGTATACATTTTCATCATGCTAGTTAGTATCCTTTCATTTCAACTTGAACTTTTAAAAAATCTTTTTGGTATGGAAGGTCTAGTGGTGATGAACTCCCTTAGCTTTTGTTTGTCTAAGAAACTCTGTCTCTCATTTCTGAAGGATAGCTGTGTGGGGTATAGTATTCTTGGGTGCCATTTTTTTTTGTTTGTTTGTTTTAAGTACTTTGAATATATAATCCCATTGTCTCCTAACGGCAAAGTTTCTACTGAGAAATATGCATATGTATAATGAGATTCCCTTCTATGTGACAAGTTGTTTGCTACTTTTAGAATGCTTTATTTTTGACTTTTGATAATTTAATTATAGTGTGTTTCAGTGAAGATACCTTTATGCTTAATCTATTTGTGGTTCTTTGGGCTGCATAGATCTGAATATTCATTTCCCTCAGCAGATTTGGGAAATTTTCTTTTCTTTTCTTTCTTTCTTTCTTTTTCTTTTTTTCTTTTCTTTTCTTTTCTTTCTTTTTTTGAGATGGAGTTTTGCTCTTGTTGCCCAGGCTGGAGCACAATGGCATGATCTTGGCTCACCACAACCTCCATCTCCCAGGTTCAAGCAATTCTCCTGCCTCAACCTCCTGAGTAGCTGGGATTACAGGCATGCACCACCATGCCCGGCTAATTTTGTAATTTTGGTAGAGATGAGGTTTTTCCATGTTGGTCAGGCTGTCTTGAACTCCTGACCTCATATGCTTTTGTCCTTTTCTCTGTTTCTGCTCCTGTTATGATGTCCATAAAGCATATATTAGTTTGCTGGATGGTGTCAATATGTCTCATTGGCTATCTCCTCTTATTTCACTTTGTTCCTCTGACTGGGTAATTTCAAGTGACCTGTCTTCGAAGTTAGTCTTTTTTTTTTTTTTTCTTCTCCGTGATCAAGTCTTCTGTTCCCTTGGTAATGTCATGTTTCTTTGATTATTTGAGATTATTGTGGCTTTGTATTGATGTCTTTGGATTTGAAGAAGTAGACATCTTTTTCAGATTTTACACAGTGATTTTGGCAGGAAAGCTCTTCACTAGAAAACTCTCCAAAGATTACAGGTAGGACAGCTGGCAGGAACCATGGGTGGGCTTGCTGCTAGATTTCTTAGGTAGACTGGCCTGGTGACTTGGCCAGCAGGGGGGCAAGCATGGTTTTCGGGTCACCAAGAGCCAGCCCTCACACCTGAACACATAAGTGTGCCTGGAGCCTGGGTCTACTTGAGTAGGCCTGGAGCTTACAGACATAGAATCTGGGACTGTAAGAACTGACCTCATCCTAGGATACTCATTGTGTCTGAGTCCTCAGAAGCCAGGCTAAAGCCATGGGGACCAGCCTGGAGCTTGGTGCTACAGGTATGGACTTTGAGACTGGAACCAGGGTGGCTGGTCTGGCACTGGGGTGAGTCTAGAGCCTGTGCTCAAGAGGCCAGCCTGGAGTATGGGCCCATAGGGGTTGGCCTGGCATAAGGACTCACTGGATTAGGCCTGGTTCAGGAGTCCAAAGCAAAATTGAGTGCTCACTTTACTTCCCTTACTCTATGTGAAGGATAGCTCTTTCCATGCTGTATAGGTCTGGGGAGGGGTGATCTGGATAATGTGAAACTGTTCTTTCTACCCTCTTCAATGTATCTTTTCTTGTTTCTGTGCTCTAACCAGGTACCATAATCTCTCACCTGAATTTCCTAGCTCTTGTAGAGATATTTTTGTGCATGGATAGTCATTCAAATTAAAGTTTCTGTGAGAGAATTAGCACTGGAAACCCATATTCTGTTATCTTGCTGAGGTCACTCTGCCAATAATATTTCTCTTTTAACCTTGAATTCCTGTAAGCTCTGAGACAAATTTTAATTTCAACTTTTTCAGTTGTGTTTTCCTTATTTGTTTCTTTAGTTTTACCTCTCATTGTTTCATAAAATATGAGACACCCATGGTTTGAATTTCATACTATTGTTTTTTCTAGTTTTCTACTAATATGTTTCATGATTATACCTTTTCTAATTTTATTTTATTGCTGTTTAATATTTATGAAATAAGTAGTGTGTAAATTTTTTTTACATAAAACATCTCAATTACATATTTTCATTCCTTATTAAAAATTTAAAATATATATAATTACTTGGATTTGACTTAAAAATTGGATAGCTTGTTTAGATATTCCTTGGGCACACTCTTAGTAAGCTGATATTTATGATGTAGTTGAAAGAGTATTTGACAAGGATTTAGAAGATTCCACCTTTTTATTGCTATGTTTAACCTGAGATTATTGATTTCATGTCTCTAGGACTCATTTTTTTCTCAGAGTAGGGGAAAATATATAACCCCTCTGCTATAAAAATTTATTGTTTTTAGATATTTGCTTTTATTTTTAGCAAATTGCCTTTAGTGAATTTCAAAAAAAGTAAGCAAAATTAATCACCAACTAAAGAATAAAATGCAAATATCTCCATGTTCAAAATTCATTTTATAATTTGTTGGGAAAGAAAATTCTTAGAGAAGGTCTTACCAGAAAAAAGAAACACCAAATTTCATTTGGGTATTTGGCTGACATTTTATTTTAATACTTTTTGAGGGATACATCATAATAGTTGAAATTTCCATGACTTCATATGCTACTAGCCATCACTAAAGTTATTACAAGCTTGAATCCATAGATGTTTCCAGTAGAACTTTTTCTACTAGAATTGTAACCAGACTGAGAGTTTAAAGTGAAAGACAGTAATGTGTATAGTCAGAGTCTTAGAAGACTCTATTCTGAGACTTTTCCTTTCCTCTTCCCCATTTGGAGCTCCCAATGACCTATAAGTAAAGGTTGATGTACAAGATTAAAACAGTATAAGCAGATTTTATTCCAATTTGCCAAAGCATTTGTGCCAAGTAGATGATAGCAGTCTACTCCTAAAATTTTCAATGTGATCTTTGAATAAACTATTATATGTTGGTAAATTTTACTGCTTATTTATTGCCATACAATAAACACAAATGACTTTTCTACTTTAGCAGGCCTTAACTTCTATGAGGAATCAGAAACATGACAATAAAAACTAGAAATATTCAACATTTTTAATTACTTTTCTCATACATTCAAATAACTACTGTATTATACAAGTAAACCATTGATAATACCTACTAGAAAGGGCAGGAATAAAATTGGAAGTTATGGTGGCTGAAAATGAAGATCTGTCTTACTTTAAGTTATGAGTTTTAAAATCATAATTTGATTCCAAATGTTTGGTTCTTTGCAAATGGCCTGAGACTTCAATGGGATTGTATATAACATTCATTGTATCAATGAACACATTATCAAGATAGCCATTGATATTGTTTTATTGCTTATTCATTAAGAAGTTTCCCACAATAAATACTTCCAAGACCTGTTTTCCCACCACTCCCCCCCCCCCATAAAATGCACTGGAATCACTTTCTTCTGGGCTAATTATTATATAATATTACATGGGATAGTCCGAATTCCAGGAAAACTGTTAGTTTTATTATATAAATTTTTCTTCTGGACATCTGCAGTGCAAGGGGCATTTTGACTAATAATTGAAGAATGTAGAAATCGAATTGAACTTTAAAGTGTTTGTTTTTTAATGGGCTAATCCTTGATTAGATGCAGCCAGCTTTCTATTTTTCCATAGACATAAGCTATGTGTTTATTTGGACTCCAAACATCTTTCAAAGTATAGGTCTTTCAAAGTTAACACTTGATAACTTCCATGCCAATAAATCACAACCATAAGGTGCACGTTTCCGGATTTCACTCTCCATGTGGGTAGACACAAATATAAATACATTCTAATTTAAAATGCCTGTGTGGAAATGCATTTCTCAATATTGAAAAGGCAAAGATGAGCATCTTTTCCAAAAAAAAATCAAAACCCAAAAAACCTGGCTTTAAATTTACTTAAAATGTATATAAGAGCACAGAAAATATTTCTAATACACTTACTTTTTTTTTTTTCATTTTGAAATCATAGATTAACAGGAGATTGAAAAGAAAATGTACAGGAATGTCCTATGTACACTTCACCCAGTCTTCCTCAATGGTAACATCTTATATGTATATATGTACATGCATGTATCTGTATATGTTAATATGGTTTGGCTGTGTACCCACCCAAATCTCATCTTGACTTGTAGTTCCCATTAATTCCTACGTGTCATGGGAGGGACCCAGTGGGAGGTAATTGAATCATGGGGAGAGGGGGTCTTTCCCATGCTGTTCTCATGATAGTGAATAAGTCTCATGAGATCTGATGGTTTTATGAAGGGGAGTTCCCCTACACAAGCGCTCTCTTGCCTGCCACTGTGTAGGACGTGACATGTGCTCCTCTTTCACCTTCTGTCATGGTTGTGAGGCCTCCCCAGCCATGTGGAACTGTAAGTCAATTAAATCTCTTTCCTTTATAAATTACCCAGTCTCAAGTATGTCTTTATTAGCAGTGTGAGAACAGACTAATATAGTAAATTGTTAGCAGTAGAGTGGTGTGCTGCTGTAAAGATACCTGAAAATGTGGAAATGGCATTGGAAGTAAGTGACAAGTAGAGGTTGGAAGAGTTTGGAGGGCTCAGAAGAAGACAGGCAAATGTGGGAAAGTGTGGAACTTCCTAGAGACTTGTTGAATGACTTTGACCAAAATGCTGATAGTGATATGGACAATAAGTTCCAGGTTGAGATGGTCTCAGATGGAGAGGAAAAAGTTTTTATAAACTGGTATAAAGATTACGCTTGCTATACAAAGAGACTGGTGGCATTTTGCCCCTGCCCTAGAGATCTGTGGAATTTTGAATTTGAGAGAGATGAATTTGGGTATTTGGTGGAAGAAATTTCTAAACAAAGTGTTCAAGAGGAAGCAGAGCATAAAAGTTTGGAAAATTTGCAGCCTGACAATGCAATAGAAAAGAAAAACCCATATTTGAGGAGAACTTCAAGCCTGCTGCAGAAATTTGCAAAGTAACCAGGATCCCAATGTTAATCACCAAGACAATGGGGAAAATGTCTACAAGGCATGTGAGAATCCTTCATAGCAGCCCCTCCCATCATAGGCCCAAAGACCTTGGAAGAAAAAATGGTTTCATGCACTGGGTCCAGTCTCCCCCTGCTCTGTGCAGCCTCGGGACTTGGTGCCCTGCGTCCCAGCCACCCTAGCCATGGCTAAAAGGGACCATGGTATAGCTCAGGCCATGACTTCAGGGTGTACGAGCCCCAAGCCTTAGCAGCTTCCATGTGGTGTTGAGCCTGTGCATGCACAGAAGTCAAGAATTGAGGTTTGGGAACCCCTTCCTAGATTTTAGAGAATGTAAGGAAATGCCTAGATGTCCAGGCAGAAGTTTCCTGCAGGCATAGGGACCTCATGGAGATCCTCTGCTAGGATAATGTGGAAGGGAAATATGGGGTGTGATTCCCCACTGGAGCACTTCTAGTGGAACCGTGAGAAGAGGGTCATTGTCCTCCAGACACCAGAATGGTAGATCCACCTATAGCTTGTACGGTGTACCTGGAAAAACCACAGACACTCAACGCCAGCCCATGAAAGCAGCCAGCAGTGGGGCTGTACCCTGTAAAGCCACAGGTGGAGAGCTGCGCAAGACTATGAGAACCCTCCTCTTGCAACATGACCTGGATGTGAGATATGGAGTCAAAGAAGATCATTTTGGATCTTTAAGATTTGACTGCCCTGCTGGATTTCAGACTTGTATGGGGCCTGTAACCCCTTCATCTTGGCCAATTTATCCCATTTGGAACTTATATATTTATCCAATACCTGAACCCCCATTGTATGTAGGAAGTAACTAACATGCTTTTGATTTTACAGGCTCATAGGCAGAAGGGACTTGCCTTGTCTCAGATGATACTTTGGATTGAGAACTTTTACTGCGGAAATGAGTTAAGACATTGGGAGACTGTTGGGAAGGCATGATTGGTTTTGAAATGTGAGGACATGAGATTTGAGAGGGGCCAGGGCTGAATGATATGGTTTGGCTGTGTCCTCACCCAAATCTCATCTTGAATTGTAGCTCCCAATAATTCCCACATGTGGTGGGACGGACATGGTGGGAGGTAATTAAATCACAGGGGCAGGTCTTTCCTGTGCGGTTCTTGTGATAGTGAATAAATATCATAAGATCTGACAGTTTTATAAAGGGGAGTTCCCCTAAACAAACTCTCTCTTGCTTGCTGCCATGTAGGATGTAACTTTGCTCCTCCTTTACCTTTCACCATGATTGTGAGGCCTCCTTAGCCATGTGGAACTGTGAGTCAGTTAAACCTCTTTCCTTTATAAATTATCCAGTTTCAACTATGTCTTTATTAGCAGAGTGAGAACAGACTGATGTATATGTATACATCAATATTTCAATATATTATGTTGTATCATAGAATTGCCAATATTCAATGTAGTTTTGACCTATAAGCTGACAATTTATTCTGAGTAAACATCTCTTATCTATATCAAAGTATGTTTAAATCATATTAGCATGCTAAGTGTATGAACCATTTAGAAAACTGGGAAAGTGTTGGAAGTATAAGTAAAAATTAAAGGAAGTGTTGGGAATGATTTGATAACAGCCCAAAAGAGTGAATGATTCAAGAGATCTGACAATAAATATAAAATCGGGCAGAACTTTTATCTGATCATCAGTGTCTGTGAAATTCCAGGTATTTTTTTTAAAGGAGGCATTCTTACGTGAGTCTCTATTTTTGAAATTTCTTGTTATTCCTCAATCAGAAGCTACTTATCTGTGCAAGTTCCCTAAAAGAATATTTATTCACTCTTTCTTTTTCTTTCCTAAGCTCTACAGAGTATATTCACAAAACTAAAAATTTCAACAAACACATTAGATAATAGTTTATTAGTATTGATAATTGTAGGCAGAGAAAAATAGTTTCTTTGCAGTATCTTAGAAAAGACAAAGAATCTAAAATATTCAACACAACAGTGCAATTAGCAGCCTTACTTGGTCTCCTATGATTTGCAGCTGCTTTAACAGTTAAATCCTCAAAGGTCACATCTGGTTACAGGAAGAAGAGTCTATGTTTCAGAGTATCAGGTTCTCATCAGGGTTTCATTACATGGGATGTAGGCACAGCTCCCCCCAGTGCAAGTAGAGATGTTTGTTCTTTAGAATTTAAAATTGGAAAAGGATATTCCAACTTGGCTGCATTCTAGAATAAAGGAATTATTAAGACAAAACCAACTAATGGCATCCAGAAAAAAAGAATGAACAGACATTGGGAACATTGAAAGATATGGGGATTTTGAAGAGTGTCTGTATGTATAGAGTAGGAACACCACAGATTTTCTATTGAAAATAGTCAAATGTTTCCAATTTAATTTACTTTTATGATTTCCAACCCCTCCGCCCCACCCCACCAACCAGATAGGGCTTGAGCAGGATATAGAGATGATTCAGAATTTCAAGTCTTACTAACCCAAAGAATGACTTTAATAACTCTGAAGGCTGGGGAGGACGGGAACTCTGGCTTCCATCTGCTCTAATGACAGTTCAGTGGGCTTGTCCATGGAACATTGATCTCAGTATCTCTGGGGAAGGCTGAGAAACACAGTTTCCTATTTAGAGTTATGTCCATGGCTGGTCATCTGGCGTGGCAGAACCATCCGGCTGCCTGTCCTCTGGGACTCAGCACAACGCTGATCTATTCTCACCCATAGTTTATGTTGCTGGCCTGTTCAGCTTGTGCCAATCCAAGCAAGACCTAGTGTTTCTCAGTGACCTTGGTAGCCAAACTGAACAATCACACCAGGCAGGTAAGTTTGCTCTAAATGTCCACTAATATAACAGTTATTTATCTTTTCACTTTTCTTGAGATTTCTAGTGATACTTGGAAAAACTTGAGAAGCGAGAGATTGGATAGAGAGTGGAGAAAACAAGTGATTTGTAAGTAGCATAAACACTGATAAAAAATATTCAGTGCTCAGTCAGGGATTTTTGGTTTTTTTGCATCTTCCCTTTTCCCACCAAAAGCTATTTGAATGCCTGCGTATTTGAGATAGATTATTTAAAAAGAATGCCATTCTTCTCTCCTCGTTTCATTATTCAAGGAAGTCATTACGAGAGAAAATAACGTAATGCAAACTTAGTATTTAATTTCACTAGGACAGTCAACATGATAATAATTCTGATGCTAGAGATTTCCTAATAAGAACATAGCAGATTGGTTTTAGACTTGATAATTAAAGATGAGTTTAGAAAACAGACTAGCAGTGATTGACCACAAGCAGTGATTATGGCTATTGTGGAATGACCTTGAGCTGACCATGAGTCACACAGTATACCAGTTCTGATTAAAGCGTATGCTTCTCTTCTTCATGCTCACATTGGAAGATCTCCTTCCCTAACATATGGTGATGTTGATGACCTTCTTTATAAAATTCATGACACTCTTTTGGTTTGTCTCTTCTATGTTATGACTCCTTTTCATTATTCAGCTGTTCCTTCTCTGCTGGACCCTGTGGTATACCGGCTTCAGGTGCTTATCTCACTCTGATTTTGGCAGTCTCCCTGAGACATTTCAGATTCAAATTATTTTCATAATTAATATGAATCTTGACCAATCTTGCTAGCTCTAAATCTGCATCTCCAGAGGATCTCTATTTTTTTCTTTTCTTTCCTAGTGACTTGTCCCAGACCTTAATAATTTTGACTAGGAGTCTTAGACTGATCCACACATAAAACATTCTTATTCTCTCTATGGCTGTCTGTCTTGGAGATAAGGAAAAGAGGGCAGATAGCAAACTCTGAATGAGAACTCTTTACAAATAATGTTGATTATTTCTTTTTTCCAGGAGATAAAGAGGTGAACGCTGAAGGATTTGATTTATAATACATTATTTTTTTAACACGTGAATTAGAGTTAATTGATTAATAAGACCTAGGTAAATGATTTGTTGAACTTTGTCTTCCAGAGTTGTATAAAGCAAATAGCCAACTTTTGCAAGCAGAATTTTAGGGAAAGGAGACAATCAATGATTCTGATATTAGCTGCCTTGGGGTAATAATGAGAAACATGCCTCAAAAAAAAAGTCACCTACATTGCATTTACTGTAAGCATATACATCCTGAGTATTAGAAAGATGACTGAGGATTCTTCCCAAGGACTGGGAGTGAAAGAATAGGGTACTGGTAATTGATGTGTTTTAAAAATGCATCCAGTTCCTGTAAATTCTAATATATTTCTACATATAGATGTGTTACCTTGCTGAAATATGGGATCATTCCCCTCAAAAGCTTTGGCCTTCCTTGGAATATAAATAACAGAAAAAATTTAATCAGTGCTCTCTACAATTGTCCTTTCCCATTTTTCTATCATTTTCTGGGGCACCTTCTCTTCACATGTCAGTTACATATTCTAAATAGCAGCAATTTTGTCTCTCTGTTGTTTCTTCACTACTCTGTATACTCATTTGTCTTTGGGTTTTTGCTCCAATTATTTTCTCACTTGGAATACCCTTCTTCCCACTTTGAAAGCATAGATAAAGATCTACCTATACTCAAAACTTCTGAATAAAAAAATTTCACTTCTTTATATTTTCATAATATGATGTTTTTAATCATTGTTATATCACAAATTATGATACTCCTTATGTTAACATTTTTGTTTCTGAATCTTCTTATAGTAATATTCCCTGTCATGCAGTCACTCAACAAATGTTTTTAAATCAAATTGAACTCATTTAAGTTATATTAAGCTAGATCTCATCATTAGGTCTTAGTGAGTGAACCATCATCAAAATCATAATCTTTATATTAACTACTATAGAACCAAAGCCCAAGATTTTAAAATGGAATATCAAGATCAACTTTCTTGGGTGGCTTCTATCAGGAATTGTTTAAGTAATAAATTTTATTAAGTTGGGATCTATGCTAAGGATGTTAATACTGTGCTAATTGAATAAGAAATGATCTATACTCTCCGGGAGCTCTATAAGGAAATAGACACCTAACTAAGACATTAAAATTAAAGGTGATATGGATAATGTGAACAGGGTCAAAGGACTCAGGACTAGCTATGCGTGGGGGATCAGGAAAGACTTCAGAGAGGTTTTGAAAGGTCAGTAGGAGTTGTCCAGTTTGAGACAGATCATAGAGTATTAATATAATCTCAAATTTCAATTTAAAATTTGTCTAATTATGGAACTGCTGTGCTGGTGATCATTCTAGGGACTTATTTGAATGAATTTTTAATGTATGTGTGTGTGAGAGAGAGTGTGTATGTGTGTCTGAGTGCGCATGCACGCATGTGTGAAGCTCAAAAGGAAGGGAATCTCGAGTACTGTGAGGAAGTGCCAAATATAGAGACGAGGGGAAATGGTAATCTGTCTCATCTTAAACTTCTGCACTAATTTAAAGTCTGGAGGGAGAAGAGTTAACCAGAACCTTCATTTCCTTATATGTGGGAAAAAAATAGAACCAGAATCTAGAGGCATGGTGTTCATGAGGGAAGTTTTGAGATTCTAGGAATAAATCTGTTAACTTAGAGATGAGATTACAAGGCATAAACAGAGTGGAGAAGAGAATCATTTTCTCCTAACCCCTGAACCATTAACTTCATTTCACACTAAAATATATTCCTGGCATCATGGTGACATTTACTGACTGTTAACTGAGGGTGGAAAGTGACTTTACCTAGAACATGAATGGGAGGGGGCGTAACCTTAACTCTGAGCACCTATGAGGGTGAGAATGCCAAGAAAGATTTAGGTTAGTCTTGGAGGGAACTGGAAAGTGCCTCTGATAAGCCACTGATATTAAACCATTTCCGTACTTTTAGCATCATTTGTACCCCAAACATGAGGAGACCCAGAAAAATTCTGATTGTCACACAAGGTGCTTGAGAGGGGGAAGAGAGTGAAAAGGGTATCTTCTAGAAATTTCCATCTGAGGTAATCTTTTACTTCCTCAGAGTGTGAATGAAGTCAGGCTGTACACCTAGAAATACTGCAGTCTAGATGCATTAGAAATGTCTTAGTAGGAACATAAAATGTATTTTCTATGAGTTCTCCAGAATAGCAGGAGGTTTTAGGAGACTGGTCTTGTGAACTGGGAAGCGAGACAATTACTGGTCGTGTGGCTTTGGGCAAATTGCTTAAATTCTGGGTCGAAGTTTCATCATTTGTAAAATAGAATACTGAACTTGCAGAGTTATTGTGAAGATCAGGTATATTTAAAGTACCTAACAAAGTAGGCACTGGTTATATGACAGTGTTCAATCAATAGATAATTGTGCTATTACCCTTAATATGTATTATTTAAATTTGGTTTTAGCCATCTCCTTTGTCATTCAATTCAGTGAGTGCTAGAGTTATATTCCATAGGATAGATTTAAGCTATGGAAAATTTTATCTTTTTAATAGATATGGATTTAAATAAGTTATTTCTTGTTGATAGTATGTATCTCATTAGGGATAACATTTTTGTAGCTTTGTGCTTTACACATAGCACTTTTAGCTTCATATGGCATAATCTTTGATAAAGGGCATTTTACTTTATGTGCTAACTGTAAGCATATCTTGCTGAGAAATTCTATGCTTTTATTTTTTTTTTTCCTGCTCCCTGCACTTTTTTTTTTTTTTAATACCTAATACGAACTTCTTCGGATAAGGGGTCTGAATGCAATTTGACTATTACTGCAATTTGACTATTACTGCAGTAACAGATATTACAGTGTCACAGATGTGTTGCTACTAATGAATTCTGATTTATGTCGAAATCAGAGCACTCCAGGAAAAGAATGATGGCTCAATTTATGTCTATAATGATAGAAATCAAGCAGTGTTTCCTACTTGCTAGTGTATGTGTGTAACCATTGATTCAATATGGAAAAACAGACTTGTAAAATTAAGAAGACATAGCTTGTTTTGAATATCCTGATAAACTCAACAAATCCCTTTCCTTTAAAAACCTCTACATGAATAAGTGAGTGAGATCTTACAGTCTTAAGTATGTCCATTCAAAATTTCCTCTAGGTGGTAATACTAAGGATATTAATATTTGGTTTCTATCCAGTGAGAAGATTAAAATTGATAAAATCATTATAAAGGCATATGTTTTACAGAGACCATGAAATTAAAGTTGATGTGGAGTTTGAGTCAAAGGAAAAAAATGCACTTGTGATGCAAGCATGAAAGTTGGTCAAAAATTAGGAAAAAAGTATTGCCCTTAAAACTTTTGTGAAAAATATACATTTCCAAATAATACATGGAGCTGTTGATGTCATGTGCCCTTTGTATGTCTTCTCCAGTGTTCTATTTTACAGAGCTCACAAGTTATCTTAACTTTAATAAATTATACTTGAAAGATCAAGTATGAGAAAGAACTGAGTCAACAAAATATAGCAATAGTATTGCTTCCCGTATCTTGGCTATGAGATAAGTTCTGAAGTAACTGCCTGTGAGAATGTATTGTTTTTTGTTTGTTTGTTTAAAAAAAACATACAGATGGCCGGGCGCGGTGGCTCAAGCCTGTAATCTCAGCACTTTGGGAGGCCGAGACGGGTGGATCACGAGGTCAGGAGATCGAGACCATCCTGGCGAACACGGTGAAACCCCGTCTCTACTAAAAAATACAAAAAACTAGCCGGGCGAGGTGGCGGGCGCCTGTAGTCCCAGCTACTCGGGAGGCTGAGGCAGGAGAATGGCGTAAACCCGGGAGGTGGAGCTTGCAGTGAGCTGAGATCCGGCCACTGCACTCCCGCCTGGGCGACAGAGCAAGACTCCGTCTCAAAAAAAAAAAAAAAAAAAAAAAAAAATACAGATGATCTTACCATATTCAGAAATGTTGATAGGATTAAGTTTTAGTTTTAGGCACTCATTGCTGAGAATAATTATCCCTCTGGATAAATATTTTCTATCCTTAAATAGTTGATCTTTTCTTCATTTCAAATCCAGGTAAACTAACATACTTATTGGATTTGATTCAGATCTATAATTCATTTCTGTCCTTCCCATCCATAAGAGTGATTAGGTTAAATTAATATTGTTCCCTATCCCAAACAGCATTAGGGCATTGATTTGTAAATATCATCAGAGTGAGATTTTATCATTTGCAAGAAATTTTGAAATAGGATTTTCAAAGACCCCTAGTGTCAGGTAGGACAAGAGCAAGACAAAATTATTGTTGAAAATTTGTTTCTACCTTGTGTTATGTCGTATACCAAAATAATTCATAAAAAGTTGAAAATGATGTTTGGTTATCCCGAATTGATGGCATGATGCAGAATTTACTTCCTGATTCCTCAAAATAATTTTTAAATGTTTTACTTTAAAAAAAGTTTGACTTGCAGAAAAGTTGCAACAAAAGTATGTAATTCCTGTATATCATTCAGTTTTTCCTAATGTAACATCTTGAATAGTCTGACGATCAAAATTAAGAAATTATCACTGGCGTAATATTACTGACTAAAACTACAGACTTTATTCAGATTTCGTCAGTTTTCTTAAAACATTGTGATTCTTTTTCCTTTCTTCTAGTATCCAACTCAGGATTACATCCATGGCAGGTCACATAGGCAGGTGACTTTCTTGGTCCCCTGCAATATATGACAGTTTCTCAGCCTTTTCTTGCTTTGTGTGACTTTGACACTTTTGAAAAGTACTGGTCAGCTCTTTAGTAGAATAACCCTTGATTTATATTGTCTGATTTCTTTCTCGTAATTAAGGTTATGCATGTTTCACAAGGATACCACAGAAATGATGCACCCTCCTCATTTATAACATCAGGAGATACGTCATATTGATATATCTTATTAGAGTGCTCTTAAGGTGGTGTCTGCTGGGTTTTCCACTATAGAGTTATTGCTTTCCTCTTTGTAATAAATAGGTATCCCAGGGGAGATACCTCAAACTTTACGCACAAATTTTAGCATCTATTGGTGGATCGGGTTTGTGACAGTTATTATTGTGATTGTCTAATGGTGATTTTTCTATTTCCTGCATTCTTTCTCTGCTTATAACTTGAAGTTATTTTTATAAAAAGAACTTCCTCTTCTTCCCTATTTATTTTTAATTCACCTAAGTGTGAGCTCATAAATATTAATTTCCTTGTATAAGCTATAAAGCAATACCATCAATATTCATTTTGTTACTCATTTTGTCCTCACTTTGGCCATGTGGAACTCTTTCACACTAGTGCTTGTGCCCTTCAACATGCTTCATCTTTTTTGAGCACTTCCTTATATTGTGACACCGCAAAATGCTCCAAACCAGGAGCTTTGGCTTCCCTTGGCCACATTGAAAGAAGAAAAATTGCCTTGGTCCACACACAGAATACACTAAAGATAGCTGAAGAGCTAAAAAAAAAAAAAAAAAAAAAAAAAAAATGCAAAAACTCAATGGTTTAAGAAAGTTTACAAGTTTGTGTTGGGCCATATTCAAAGCTGCCCTGGGCCATGTCTGGCCTGCTGGCCACAGGCTGGACAAGTTTGCTCTAAACTCATTTTAATTTTCTCTATCTCAGACCTCTCGAAACCACTTTACCAAGAAGCCATGATTTCTTTTGTTGAAAAATAACATTTAGAAACTAAGTTCTGGGTCGAGGTGTGCTCACTGCTACTGGGTGCCATTACTTCTTGACCCTTTCAATAGACAGAGCTAGAAAATATGTGTATAATGACTCGTGCATATACATGCATATATTTTATTTCTGTATTTATCTGCATACATATATTTAAAAATGAGTTCATACTGATACTTTGAATTCCAGTTTAATACAGTAAGTTTCAGGATTGCCTTTTCTTCATTATTTGTAACTTCTTTCTCTAACATTGAGAAATCTGGCTCTTCTTTTTTATGTTATATTTATCTATTTGATCAACCTTAGTATACACATAAATTAGTTCCAGATTGCCTGACCCATTAATGTGTAATAAACAATTTTTCTAACTAGATTATAGTGTTTGAGTAGAGTACTTTTTATCATTAGCCTCATAATATTCAGCCAAAATACTTTTTTCCAAAGTAACTTAGGTTATTTTTTCCTTTCAAATTCCTTATGATTGTGTTATTCATTTGTAATATAGTTGGCTTATTCATGTAGCTTGTTTTCATTTTGGGATTCCCCTGCATTCTAACTGACTTTTAAAAATTTATATACTAATTCTTTGTGATATGTACAAGGCTTTGAAAGGGTTTGAAAAATGTATAGAGCCATTTATCCGCCATTATAGTCATGATAAGTTTTGTTATCCTCAAAATGCCCTCATGCTCCCTCATTGTAAAATATTCTTTCTACTAAATTGTATCCTTGACACTGATTTTTACTCTTACAATTTTGCCCTTTATGACATCATATAAATGAAATAATACAATATGTACACTTTCAGGTATGTCTTCTTTCACTTAGTAAAACATATTTAAGATTCATATATGTGTGAGTCAATAGTTTGTTTCTCTTTATCATTGAGTAGTATCCTATGTATGAATGTACTATGATTTGATTATCAATTCATGTGAAGAACATCTGGGTTGTTTCTGGAATTTGGCAATTATGACTAAATTTTCTGTGAAGATTCACAGATAGGGATTTTGTGAACATTAGCTTTTGTTTGTTGGGGGGAAAATATCTAGCAGTGTTATCATTGGATCATATGGTAAGTACATGTTTAACTTAAGAAACTGACAAACTGTTTCCCAGAAGGTTGATATCACTTTGCATTTCCACAAGCAATGTATGTTCTGTGCCTTCACTAGTACTTAGTAGCATCATCATCCTCATTACAGACAAGGAAATGGAAATTAGATTTATTAAAAATCTTGCCCGAGATCACAAATACAGTGTCAGGACTGAAACTGAACTCAAGCCCAGTGGGTTCTAAATTCAGTTATTTTTCCACTGCGTCTTTTCATAAGAACAATTCTTGTTCACTTTTATTTATAGACATCAGGTTCTTTAAGTTTATTTTCCAAAGAATATTTGTTTTTGTTATTTCAGCCAATCATTGTGAATGACTCGTGAGAAGTAGGTAGGATTGTTATTAATAATTGTTTTTCTGTATGAGAAAGATGAGTTCTGAAGGAGTCAGTCAAGAAATATGCAATGCGTTTTAGTGACTGGGCTAGAACTAACAGTGGCCATTTTCTTCTAGGGCACAAACCACATAGAAGACAAAATATTCTGGCTTTTTATAAACAAAATAAAAATGTTAGATGCTTTTTCTTCTTCTTGGAAAAGGTAGCTATCTTTTCCTCTGAAAAATAGAAAGTCTATAAAAATGAATATCTCTGAAGTATTATTAGAAGTAGTGGGGGTGTGGAGGGTTGGGAAAATACAATGAGAGTCAACAATAATCTAAGAATCTTATGTGCACATTCTTAGAGCTCCTGCTCTAGGAACTTTAGACAAAACTGGAAGAAGTTCAAATGGTTTGGCCTGCCTCCCCCCACCTCTTTTTTAAAATTCCTTTTTCTGGGATACTCTGGCCAAAGACTAACAAGCAGTGAAATGGCAAAAGGCAGGCAGCAGGCAGAAAAAGTAGAAGCAAATGGCTGGGGTAAAACACAAACTGTATGATTAGGCTCTGAATAATCAGGAATTGGATTGGAGCTTGTTATACATATTTCATGGTCATAATTTGATATTTGCAACAAAAAGAGAAAGAATCATCTTTATAAAAGCCAAAAAACAAAAAACAAAAGCTAGGTTGACTTGGGGATGTCTCTCTCTCTCACTCAAAATATTAATAATTTACCTTGCTGATCTTCTCCATGTGATCTAGTTAGTTGCACTTAGCACATTGGAGGGAAATAAAGAGTGATTCACATTATCATTTTAATGGTGCATGGATTCTTTCATTATGTAGTTGGTTCACATACATCAACATTTTAAATTTTGGACATTCTAAAATACATTTGGCAAACTGTTAAGGAGAAAACCGTCTGTGAGCCTGTAGGAACTAAAACCTGGTACATGTTTGAACAAATGCAGAAGCCCCATTTTTGCTGTTCAGTTTTATAAGTTATGTAGCTTTGTGTGACCTTTTTAAAAATATTCAAGTGGTTTTGAAATATTAAAAAATGATCAGTGGTAATTGTCTTAACAATTGTGGTCACATGAAAAAAAGATATTGTTAAGTGGAACTCTTTCCTAACCCCAATGCAATTTTTAAAGGCCCTTTGAAAAAAAGCAAGACACTTGAAAGTTACTTATTAAAGACCAAATGAAAACACAACTTGCAAAGAGGCTTTTAATTTCATAATGATTCAGGTTTTTGAGCATAAAATAAGACCTAAGACCAGCTCTTAATTATTTATAGATTGATTCTGCAGTTTCTGTGTAATTCAGTCTCCTTACTTTGGCTAGGAGGGCAGGAATAGGTGGAGAAACTGAAATAAATCAGCTTTCTTATATTTTATCATCAGCAGTAAGAAGTCTAGTGTGATATAAAGTTTTGGAATTATCTATACCATTTGACCTGTTACTATGGATGATTAAAAACACACCATGATTGAAAAGGGGGGTAAAAAACCTAATGTCTTAAATAACAACTGTGCCAGATACTATGTGAGGTGCTTTATATATATTACATCCTTAGTCTCCAAAGCAATCCTGTATATTATTTATGATTATCTTCTTTTGCATAGGTTGAAACTAATGGTCAGATAGTTGAGATCACTTACCAAGTCAGATGGGTAGCAAGTAGGAAGGCTAAGATTCAAATGGATCTGGCTCTCCTTACGATCTATACTCTTTCCATGGAACTGGTTACTTGTACCGTGACTGTTCTGTGATGTAATCTATAAAAATTAAAACGATTAAATGATTTTGCAGAGAAAAGGTGAGAGTTAGGTCTAGGCTAATTTGGATTCTACACAGTGAGAAGCAATGGCTGCCTTCTTTAAGGATCCTTATATTAAGATGCATCAGAAAATGCATTCCATACCAAAAACCTTGCTGTTTTACAATTTGTATGGAAAAACTACGGAGATTCTATGGTATTGCAAGTCAGTACACATTTTCTGTACAACAATCTGGAAAAAAATGTTTATACCCCTTAGACCCAGTAAATGTAGGTGGTAATTTTTAAGGATCGTCAAAAATTAAAGTACAAGGATATTCATTTCAGTACTATTTATAATAGTGTAAAATTGTAAACTATGCAAATGCTCCATAGTTAAAAAAGTAAAGAAATGATAAAATCACACATATTTTGATGTATTATGCAGTCATTAAAAATAAGTTTCAAAGAGTATTTAGTAACAAGGACAAAATTCTAACAATGTGATGTTCAGATGCCCTATAAATATGTATTGAATAAATAAATAAAATACTAAATTCAAAATAATGTATAAAGAATTAACATTTTCCAAATAAGAGATCATGAAGAAATATTATGTTTTACTTTTCCTAAAGGTAAACTTTTTTTGAAGTAGAGCATATACAGTGTACAAATTATAAGTGATTCTGAATTCTTATAGCTAAATGAATTTTTACGAAGGGAACACCCTATGTGACCACTACATATTTAAGAAACGGAACTCTATCTGCAGCCCCAGAAGCCACCTATTCCACACCCTGTCATTATTCCTCACTCCCAAATGTAACCATTGTGTGACTTCTAACATTCTAGATTATGGCTATGATACTCTATATTATTGTTAGATTTTTCGAAACCTCTGGATTATGCTTGTATTTGAATTTTATATAAATGATTCATTTATTAGGTATTCTTTTATGTCTAGCCAAGTTTGCTCAAATTGTGTCTATGAAATTCATACATATATAGCAGTATTTTGTTAATTATTGAAGCTGCTTTACTATTATATTGTATAGTTTTCTATACATACTCTTGATAGATATTTATCTCTTTCTTGTTTTTGGCAAATAGGCAATTAACGCTGTACTACATGCCTTTTTAGTGAACATATATATGCATGTCTAACATACCAGTGAATGAGCCTGTTAGGTTATGTGATGTGCATATATCTGACTTTAGTAGATGCTACCAGTTTTCCAAAGTAGTTGTAACTGTAGACGGTGCCATCTGCAGAGTTTGAGAGCTCCACTTGTTTTACATCTCCATCATCACTTTGAATTATCAGGGTTTTCTAATTCCAGCCATTCAAAGGGTGTATAGTAGTATTTATAATAACAAAGTTGTTTTCATATGTTTATTGGTCATCTTGATCTTTTGATTTGTGAAGTGTCTGTTGAAGCTACTTGCCTATTTTTCTATTTTTTTCTCTTTTTTAAGTTTCATATAGGAGTTACTTATACATCCTGAATTGAGTTCCTTTGTTAGGTATGTGTATTTCAGATTTCTTCTAGAGTATAGCTTGCATTTTTGTTCTTTTAATGACATTGTTGATACAAAGACATTCTTAATTTTGATGCAGTTTAATTTATCCATCTTTTCCAACTGTAACTTGGGCTTTTTGTATCCTATGTAGAAAGAAACATTAAACTGTATTACCTTGTAGAGGCTTTCTTGTTTATCTTTCACAGTAGGTATATACATCAAGGTTCGTGTTTTATACATTTTCACTTTTGACCTAGTACCAATAATTGAAAGATCATCCCTTTTTGCTATACTGTTGTATATAAGCTGTATGATCTTTTCCATTAATCAAGTAATTGTATGTGTGTGGGATGTTTATAGACTTGTTCTGATATCTGCATTTTCTTTTACTAGTCCACACATATGTTCTTACTGAATGTCTATAATCAATCTTGCTCACAGGAAGTACCAAGATTTTATATTTGTTCTTCTACATTGCCTTATCATTTATGGTCCTTTATACTTCTACCAAAACATTATATCACAAACTGATTTTAGGCCTTCTAAAAAATTCTTTCATCAATGTTGTGTGGAATAATTAATATGTATTAGGTAGGTTTTGGTGCAATTTTAATTTATAGCATTTTAAAACTTCCATTTTTAAACTGATATTTCCAGTATATTAAACATAGATTTTGTGTATCCTATATTCAGCTCCCTTGCTGAATTGCTGATTTTTAAATTAATAATTTTAAAATTAATATTGAGACTGATTATTTAATATTGATAATCAATAATTAATGACTTATGAACAATTGATATATTAGTTTATTGCTAAATAAATTTAAATTAGTTTTTTATTTTTATATATAACTATGTTTTTAATGAATAATAGCAGTTTTATGATATTTTCCCCAATTTTATATATTTATATGTTCTTTTTACCTTATTACCACGATTAGAAATTACAGAATACATTGCTGTTAACTCTATCACCATGCTTACTTATTCATCCTGTCTAACTGAAACTTTGTACCTTTTGACCAACACCCCTTAGTCTCTGGCAATTACAATTCTTCTCTGTAAATCTGTGAGTTCAACTTTTTTCAGAGTTCACATATAAGTAAGGATCATGCAGTATTTCTTCCTGTGGTTGACTCAGTTCACTTAGTGTTACGTTTTTGAGATTCATCCATATTGTTGCAAATGACAGGATTTTCTTCTTTTTTAAAAGCTGAATAATTCTATTGCATACATAAATACCACATTTTCTTCATTCATCTGTTGGACATAGGTTGATTCTATATCTTGGCTATAGCGATAATGCAGCAATAAACATGGTAGTTCACATACCTTTTCACAATACTAATTTTAGTTCCTTTGGATATACATTCAGAAGTGTGGTAGTCCTATTTTAATTTTTTATTATACTTTAAGTTCTGGAGTACATGTGCAGAATGTTCACGTTTGTTACATAGGTATACATGTGCCATGGTGGTTTGCTGCACACATCAACCCATCATCTACATTAGATATTTCTCCTAATGCTATTCCTCCCCTACCCCGTAAACCCCTGACAGGCCCCGGTGTGTGATGTTCCCCTCCCTGTGTCCACGTGTTCTTATTGTTCAACTCCCACTTATGAGTGAGAACATGTGGTGTTGGTTTTCTGTTCTTGTGTTACTTACTGAAATTGATGGTTTCCAGATCCATCCATGTCCCTGCAAAGGACATTAACTCATCTTTTTTTATGACTGCATAGTATTCCATGGTGTATATGTGCCACATTTTCTGTATCCAGTCTCTCATTAATGGGCATTTGGGTTGGTTCTAAGTCTTCGCTATTGTGTACGTGCCACAATAAACATACGTGTGCATGTGTCTTTATAGTAGAATGATTTATAAACCTTTGGGTATATACCCAGTAATGGGATTGCTGGGTCAAATGGTATTTCTGGTTCTAGATCCTTGAGGAATTGCTACACTGTCTTCCACAATAGTTCAACTAATATACACTCCTACCAACAGTGTAAAAGCATTCCAGTTTCTCCACAGTCCCTCCAGCATCTGTTGTTTCCTGACTTTTTAATGATTGCCATTCTGACTGGTGTGAGATAGTACCTGATTATGGTTTTGACTAGTGATAGTGAGCATTTTTTTCATCGCTGTTGGCTGCATAAATGTTGTCTTTTGAAAAGTTCCTGTTCATATCCTTTGCCCACTTTTTGATGGGGTTTTTTTTTTTTTCTTGTAAATTTGTTTAAGTTCTTTGTAGATCTGGATATTAGCCCTTTGTCAGATGGATAGATTGCAATAATTTTCTCCCATTCTGTAGGTTGCCTGTTCACTCTCTGACGATAGTTTCTTTTGCTGTGCAGAAGCTGTTTAATTGAATTAGATCCCATTTGTTAATTTTGGCTTTTGTTGCCATTGCTTTTAGTGTTTTACTCATGAAGTCTTTGCCCATGCCTATGTCCTGAATGGTATTGCCTAGGTTTTTTTTTTTTAGGGTTTTTATGGTTTTAGGGGTTACATTTAAGTCTTTAATCTATCTTGAGTTAATTTTTGTGTAAGATGTAAGGTAGGGGACCAATTTCAGTTTTCTGCATATGGCTAGCCAGTTTTCCCAACACCATTTATTAAATAGGGAATCCTTTCCCCATTGCTTGTTTTGGTCAGATTTGTCAAAGATCAGATGCTTGTAGATGTGTGGCATTATTTCTGAGGCCTCTGTTCTGTTCATGGTCTATATATCTGTTTTGGTACTAGCACCATGCTGTTTTGGTTACTGTAGCTTTGTAGTATAGTTTGAAGTCATGTAGCATGATGCCTCCAGCTTTGTTCTTTTTGCTTAGGATTGTCTTGGCTATGCAGGCTCATTTTTGGTTCCATATGAAATTTAAAGACGTTTTTTTCTAATTCTGTGAAGAAAATCAATGGTAGTTTGATGGGGATAGCATTGAATCTATAAAGTACTTTGGGCAGTATGGCCATTTTCATGATATTGATTCTTCCTATCCATGAGCATGGAATGTTTTTCCATTTGTTTGTGTCCTCTCTTATTTCCTTGAGCAGTGGTATGTAGTTCTCCTTGAAGAGGTACTTCACATCCCTTGTAAGTTGTATTCCTAGGTATTTTATTCTCTTTCAAGCAATTGTGAATGGGAGTTCACTCATGATTTGGTTCTGTTTGTCTATTATTGGTGTATAGGAATGCTTGTGATTTTTGCACATTGATTTTGTATCCAGAGACTTTGCTGAAGTTGCTTATCCACCTAAGGAGATTTTTGGCTGAGACAATGGAGTTTTCTAAATATAGAATCATGTCCTCTGCAAACAGAGACAATTTGACTTCCTCTCTTCCTGTTTGAATACTCTTTCTTTCTCTTGCCTGATTGCCCTGGCCAGAACTTCCAGTACTATGTTGAATAGGAGTGGTGAGAGAGGGCATGTTTGTTTTTTGCCGGTTTTAAAAGGGAATGCTTCCAGTTGTTGCCCATTCAATATAATGTTGGCTGTGAGTTTGTCATAAATAGCTCTTATTATTTTGAGGTACATTGCATCAATACCTAGTTTATTGATACTTTTTAGCATGAAGCTGTGTTGACTTTTGTCGAAGGCCTTTTCTACATCTATTGAGATAATTGTGTGATTTTTGTCATTGGTTCTGTTTGTGATGGATTACGTTTATTGATTTACATATGTTGAACCAGACTTACATCCCAGGGATGAAGCCGACTGAAATGTGGATAAGCTTTTTGATGTGCTGCTGAATTTGGTTTGCCAGTATTTTATTGAGAATTTTTGCATTGATGTTAATCAGGGATATTGGCCTGATATTTTGTTGTTGTTGTCTCTGCCAGGTTTTTGTATCAGGGTGATGCTGGCCTCATAAAATGACTTGGGGGGATTCCCTCTTTTTCTATTGTTTGAAATAGTTTCAGAAGAAATGGTACCAACTCCTCTTTGTACCTCTGGTAGAATTGGGCTGTGAATCCTTCTTGTCCTGTGCTTTTTTTGGTTGGTAGGCTATTAACTACTGCCTCAATTTCAGAACTTTTCATTGTACTATTCTATTCAGGGATTCCACTTCTTCCTGGTTTAGACTTGGGAGAATGTATGTGTCCAGGAATTTATCCATTTCTTCTAGATTTTCTAGTTTATTCGTGTAGAAGTGTTTATAGTATTCTTTGATGGTACTTTGTATTTCTGTGGGATCAGTAGTGATAGTCTCTTTATCATTTTTTATTGCATTTATTTGATTCTTCTCTCTTTATTAGTCTAGATAGTGGTCTATCTATTTTGTTGATCTTTTCAAAAAACCAGCTCCTGGATTCATTGATTTTTTTATTTTTGAAGGGTTTTTTTTATGTCTATATTTCCTTCAGTTCTGCTCTGATCTTAGTTATTTCTTGTTTTCTGCTAAATTTTTAATTTGTTTGCTCTTGCTTCTCTAGTTCTTTTAATTGTGATGTTATGCTATTGATTATAGGATCTTTCCTGCTTTCTCTTGTGGGCATTTAGTACTATAAAATTTCCACTAAATACTGCTTTAGCTTTGTCCCAGAGATTCTGGTACATTGTGTCTTTGTTCTCATTGGTTTCAAAGAATTTATTTATTTTTGCCTTAATTTTGTTATTTATCCAGTAGTCATTTAGGAGCAGGTTGTTCAGTTTCCATGTAGTTGTGAGGTTTTGCATGAGTTTCTTAATCCTGAGTTCTAATTTGATGGCACTGTGGTCTGAGAGACTGTTACGATTTCCGTACTTCTGCATTTTCTAAGGAGTGTTTTACTTCTAATTATGTGGTCAATTTTAAAATAAGTGCGATGTGGTGCTAAGAAAAATGTATATTCTGTTGATTTGGGTTGGAGAGTCATGTAGATGTCTATTAGGTCTGCTTGATTCAGAGCTGAATTCATGTCCTGAATACCCTTGTTAATTTTCTGTCTTGCTGATCTGCCTAATATTGAAAGTGGGATGTTAAAGTCTTCTACTATTTTGTGTGGGAGTCTAAGTCTCCTTGTAGGTCTCTTAAGAACTTGCTTTATGAATCTGTGTGCTCCTGTATTGGGTGCATGTATATTTAGGATAGTTAGTTCTTCTTGCATCGATCCCTTTACCATTATGTAATGCCCTTCTTTGTCTCTTTTGATCTTTGTTGGTTTAAAGTCTGTTTCATCAGAGACTAGGATTGTAACCCCTGCTTTTTATTTTTGGCTTTCCATTGTCTTGGTAAATATTCCTCCATCCCTTTATTTTGAGCCTATGTGTGTCTTTGCATGTTAGATGGGTCTCCTGAATACAGCACATTGATGCATCTTGACTCTTTATCCAATTTGCCAGTCTGTGTCTTTTAATTGGGGTATTTAGCCCATTTACATTTAAGTTTAATATTGTCATGTGTGAATTTGATCCTGTCATTATGATGCTAGCTGGTTATTCTACCCATTAGTTGATGCAGTTTCTTCAGAGTGTCAATGGTCTTTATGATTTGTTACATTTTTTCAGTGGCTGGTACCAGTTGTTCCTTTCCATATTCAGTGCTTCCTTCAGGAGCTCCTGTAATGCAGGTCTGGTGGTGACAAAATCTCTCAGCATTTGCTTGTCTGTAAAGGATTTTATTTCTCCTTTGCTTGTGAAGCTTAGTTTGGCTGGATATAAAATTTTGGTTCAAAAATTCTTTAAGAATGTTGAATATTGGCCCCCACTCTCTTCTGGCTTGTAGGCTTTCTGCAGAGAGATCTGCTGTTAGTCTGATGGGCTTTGTAGATAACCCAACCTTTCTCTCTGGCTGCCCGTAATATTTTTTCCTTTATTTCAACCTTGGTGAATCTGATGATTATGTATCTTGGGGTTGCTCTTCTTGAGGAGTATCTTTGTGGTGGTCTCTGTATCTTCTGAATTTGAATGTTGGCCTGCCTTGCTAGGTTGGAGAAATTCTCCTGGATAATATCCTGAAGAGTGTTTTCCAACTTGGTTCCATTCTCCTCATCACTTTCAGGTACACCAATCAAACACAGGTTTGGTCTTTTTACATAGTCTTCCTTGGAGGCTTTGTTTGTTCATTTTCATTCTTTTTTTTCCCTCTAATTTAGTCTTCACACTTTATTTCTTTAAGTTGATCTCCAATCTCTGATATCCTTTCTATCCTATCTATCAATAGCTTGATAGATTCAGCTGTTGATATTTGTGTACGCTTCACGAAGTTCTCATGTTGTGTTTTTCAGCTCCATCAGCTCGTTTATGTTCTTCTCTAAACTGGTTATTCTAGTTAGCAATTCCTCTAACCTTTTTTCAAGGTTCTTAGTTTCCTTGCATTGGGTTAGAACATGCTCTTTTAGCTCGGATGAGTTTGTTATTATCCACCTTCTGAAGCCTACTTCTATCAGTTCATCAATCTCATTGTCCATCCAGTTTTGTTCTCTTGCTTACAAGGAGTTGTGATCCTTTGGAGAAGAAGAGGCATTCTGGTTTTCGGAATTTTCAGCCTTCTTGCACTGGTTTTTCCCCATCTTCGTGGATTTATCTACTTTTGATGTTGGTGATCTTCCGATGGGGTTTTTGTGTCTGGACGTTGTTTTGTTGATGTTGCTATTCCTTTCTGTTTGTTCATTTTCCTTCTAACAGGCCCCTCTGCTGCAGATCTGCCAGAGTTTGCTGGAGGTCCACTCCAGACCCTGTTTGCCTGGGTATCACCAGTGGAGGCTGCATAACAGCAAAGATTGCTCCCTGTTCCTTCCTCTGGAAGCTTTGTCCCAGAGGGGCACCCGCCAGGTGACAGCCGGAGCTCTCCTGTATGAGGTGTCTCCCAGTCAAGAGACATGGGGGTCAGGGACCTACTCGAGGAGGCAGTCTGACCATTAGCAGAGTTCGAACGCTGTGCTGAGAGATCTACTGCTCTCTTCAGATCTGTCAAGCAGGGATGTGTAAGTCTGCTGAAGCTGCACCCACAGCCACCCCTTCCCCCAGGTGCTCTGTCCCAGAGAGATGGGGATTTTATCTATAAACCCCTGACTGAGGCTGCTGCCTGTTTTTCAGAGATGCCCTGCGGAGATAGGAGGAATCTAGAGAGGTAGTCTGGCTACAGCAGCTTTGCTGAGCTGCAGAGGGCTCCGCCCGGTTGGAACTTCCTGGCAGTTTTGTTTAAACTGTGAGGGGAAAACTGCCTACTGAAGCCTCAGTGATGGTGGATGCCCCATCCCCACCAAGCTTGAGCATCCCAGGTTGACTTCAGATCACTGTGTTGGCAGTGAGAATTTCAAGCCAGTGGATCTTAGCTTGCTGGGCTCCATGTGGATAGGATCCGCTGGGCTAGATCACTTGCTCCCTGGCTTCAGCCCCCTTTCCAGGGGAGTGAACAGGTCTGTCTTGCTGGTGTTCCAGGCACCCCTGGGGTATGAGAAAAAGAAAAACTCCTGCAACTAGCTCAGTGTCTGCCCAAACGGCAGCCCAGTTTTGTGCTTGAAACCCAGGGTCCTGGTGGCATAGGCACCAGAGGGAATCTCCTGGTCTGTGAATTGCAAAGACTGTGGGAAAAGCATAGAATCTGGGCTGTAGTGCACTGTTCCTCACAGCACAATCCCTCACGGCTTCCCTTGGGTAGGGGAGGGATTTCCCTGACCCCTTGCGCTTACTGAGTGAGGCAACGCCCCACCCTGCTTTGGCTCACCCTCTGTGGGCTGTTCCCACTGTCTAACCAGTCCTAATGAGATGAACCAGGTACCTCAGATGGAAATGCACTAATAACCTGCCTTCTGTGTTGATCTTGTTGGGAGCTGCAGACCAGAGCTGTTCCTATTCAGCCATCTTGCAAGCCTCCAAAAACCTTATTTTAATTTTTTGAGGAACTTTCATACTATTTTCCTTAATAGCTGTATCAGTTTACTTTCTTATCAACAGTGTACAAGGTTTCCCTTTACTCCACATCTTTGCCACCACTTATATTTTATATTTTTGATAACAGCTATTCTAACAAGTGTGAGGTGACATCTCATTGTGGTTTTGATTTGATTTCCCCAATGATTAGTGATGCCAAGTATTTTTTTACATGCCTATTGGCCGTTTGCATGACTTCTTTTGAAAAATGTCTATTCAGGTCCTTTGCCCATTTTTAGATCAGGTTACCTGTTTGTTTGCTATTGAGTTGTTTGAATTCTTTATATATTTTGTGTATTAACCTCTTATGATATGGAAGGTTTGCAATTATTTTTTCCCATTTCATAGGTTGTCTTTTTACTCGGTTATTTCCTCTGCTTTGCAGAAGCCTTTTAGATTGGTGTAATGCCATTTGTATATTTGTGCTTTTGTTGTGTATGCTTTGGGGATCCAAAAAGTAATTTTGCAGATCAACGTCAAGAAGTCTTTATCCTTTGTTTTCTTCTAGTAGTTTTATTGTTTCAAACCTTATGTTTAAATCTTTATTTTGATTTGATTTTCGTATGTGGTTTGAGTTAAGGGTGCAATTTTTTTTTCTACTATATGTAGATACCCAGTTTTCTTAGCATTATTTGTTGAAGAGACTGTCCTTTTTTCATTGTATGATCTTGATACCTCTGTTGAAATCAATTGATATAAATGCATGGGATTTGTTTCTGGGTTCTCTATTATTTTCAATCATCTGTTTTTATGGCATTACTATGTAGTGTTGATTACTATAGCTTTGTAATATGGGTTGAAATCAGAAAGTGTGGTTCCTTCAACTTTGTACTTTTTGCTCAAGACGGCATTGACTATTCAGTGTATTTTGTGGTTCCATCTGTATTTAGTATTTTTTTTTCTATTTCTGTAAAAATGCCATTGGAATTTTGGTAGGAATTACGTTAAATCTGCAGATTGCTTTGAATAGTATGGGCATTTTTAACAATATAAACTTGTTTGAGTCTTCCAATCCACAAATAAATAGTATATCTTTCTATTTATTTGTGTTTTATTAAATTTCTGTTGTCAATGTTTTATAATTTATATGTCCAGTATATAGGTTTTTCACTTCCTAGGTAAATTTATTCCTACATATTTTACTTTTTGATGCTATTATAAATGAGATGTTTGTCTTGATTCTTTTATGGATAATTTGTTTTTAGTTTTTGGAAACACTACTAATTTTTGTATGTTGATTTTTTATCTTTCAGTTTTACTTACATTATTAGTAGTAATGGTTTTTTCGTGGTCTTTAAAGTTTTCTGTATAAATATATATATATGTATATCCATATTTTAAAAAAATCATCAGTAAACACAGGTAATTTAACTTCTTTTATGACTTGGATGCCTTTAATTTCTTTTTTCTTGCTTAACTGTTTTGGCTAGGACTTCCACTACTATGTTGTATAGAAATGGCAAGAGTAGTCATTCTTGTTTTGTTCCTGATCTTAGGGTAAAAGCTTCAACTTTTCACTGTTAAGTATGATATTAGCTGTGGGCTCATAATACACAGCCTTCATTGTGTTAAGGTACAGTCCTTCTATACTTAATTGGATGAGTTTTTTTTTTTTTTTTTAATCATGAAATGATGTTAAATTTTGTCAAATGTTTTTTCTTCATTCATGGAGAGGATAATGTTTTTTGTCCTTCCTTCTGGTAATTTGGGATACTGTATTTATTGATTTGCATATGTTTGAACTTTCTTGCATCCCAGGGGTGAATCTCAGTTGATTATAGTGTATGATCCTTTTAATATGCTCTTGAATTCAGTTTTCTGATTTTTTGTTGAGGATTTTTGCATCTATGTTAATCAGAAACATTGGCCTGTCATTTCTTTTTCTTATAGTGTCCTTGTCTACCTTTGATATTGGGGTAATGCTAGCCTCATAAAATAAGTTTGGAAGTATTCTCTCTTTAATTTTTTCGGAGGAATTTAAGAAGGATTGGTGTTCTTTAAATGTTTGGTAAATTTCTATTATGAAGACAACAGGTTCTGAGATGTTCTTTGACAGGAAAAGTTTTATTACTGATTAGGCTCCTTGCTTGTTATTGGTTTGTTCAGATATTCTGTTTCTTCAGGATTCAGTCTGAGTAGATTTTATCTGTTTAGGAATTTGTTCTTCTAAGTTATCCCAATTGTTGGCGTATAATTGTTCATAGTAGTTTCTTATGATCCTTTGTAATTCTGTGGTATTAGTTACAATGTCTCCTCTTTTACTTTTAATTCTATTTATTTTAGTCTTCTCTCTTTTTTAATTAATCTAGCTAAAGGTTTGCCAATTTTGATTATCTTTTTTTAAAAAAGGCAAGTCTTGATTAACTCTATTGTTTTATTGCTATTTCACACATGTGTGCTCTGATCTTTGTTATTTTTGTTATCCTTCCCTCTATTAACTTTGTTCTCATTTTATCCTTTTTCTAGTTCCTTGAGGTGTAATGTTAGGTTATTTATTTGAGATTTCTGCTTTTTTTAATGTAACCATTTATTGCTATAAACTTTCTTCTTAGAACTGCTTTTACTGCATCCCGTAAGTTTTGATATGTTGTGTTTCCATTTGCATATGTCTAAAGAGTTTTTTTCATTTCCCTTTTGATGTCTTTGACCCACTGGTTCTTCAGGAGCACATTGTTTAATTTCCACATATTTGTAAATTTTCCAATTTTACTTCTATCAATTTCTAGTTTTATTTCTTGGTTGTCAGAAAAGGTGCTTGATATGATTTCAATCTTCTTAAATTTCTTATGACTTGTTTTGTGGCCTAAAATATCTATCCTGGAGAATGTCCCATGTGCACTTGAGAAAAATACATATTCTGTTGTATTTGGATGGAATGTTCTGTGTGTGTATGTGTGTGTGTGTATATATATATGTATACATTTTTTTTTTTTTTTTTTGTGACGGAGTCTCGCTCTGTCGCCTGGGCTGGAGTGCAGTGGCCGGATCTCAGCTCACTGCAAGCTCCGCCTCCCGGGTTCCCACCATTCTCCTGCCTCGGTCTCCCAAGTAGCTGGGACTACAGGCGCCCGCCACCTCGCCCAGCTAGTTTTTTGTGTTTTTTAGTAGAGACGGGGTTTCACCATGTTAGCCAGGATGGTCTCGATCTCCTGACCTCGTGATCCACCCGTCTCGGCCTCCCAAAGTGCTGGGATTACAGGCTTGAGCCACCGCGCCCGGCCTTGTTCTGTATATTTATTATATATTGATTTGGTCTAAAGTGCGGTTCAAGTCCAATGTTTCCTTATTGACTTTCTGTCTAGATGTTCTATTTATTGTTAAAAGTAGGACATTCAAGTCCACTATTATTATATTGCTGTCTATTTCTCCCTTCAGATCTGTTAATATTTAAGTAGTCTGATGTTGGATGCATGTATATATGTATACACACACATGCACACAGACACACAATTGTTATATTCTCTTGACGAATTGTCACTTTTATCATTATATAATAATTACCTTTTTGTCCCTTGCGATGGTTTTCTAATTAAAGACTATTTTGTTTGATATATCCCTACTCTCTTTTGTTAATTATTAATAATGTTTTTATTAATATGGAATATTTTTCTCATCCCTTCACTTTCAGTCTATATGCATTTTTAAAGATAAAGTGAATATCTTGTTGGCAGCATATAGTTGAATCCTGTTTTTTAAAATCCATTAAGCCATTTACATTTAAAGTTATTGATAGGTAAAAATTTACTATTGCCATTTTATTTTCTTACTGTTTTGTAGTTTTTAATAGTCTTATTTTTAACTTTTTGTTAATAATTTTCATTGAGATATAAATATGATTTTTAATCTTTATATTGTTAAAAGGGTGAATTAGACTGGTAGATTGTTTTAAACGGGCTTTATTTTTTCAGACTATTTTTAGGTTCACAGCAAAATCAAGCACAAGATACAGAAACTTTCTCTACACATTTAGCCTTACCATATCCATGTCCTCCCTCCTTATCAAAATCTCCTGCCAGAATGGTACATTTGTTATACTTGATGAACCTCTATTGACAAAACATTATCACCCAGAGTTCATAATTTATATTAGTTTTCACTCTTGGTGTTATATATTCTTTGGGTTTGAGTAAATATATAATGGAATGTATCTATCATTATAATATTATACAGTGTGGTTTCACTGCCTTAAAAATCCTCCGTGTTCTTTCTATCCCTCCCTCACACCCTTGGCAACCACTGATATTTTACATTTCCCTACTTTTGCCTTTTTCACTATGTCGTATAATTGAAATCATACAATAGGTGGTCTTTTTATGTTTGCTTCTTTCACTTAATAATATGAATTAAGATTCCTCTCTATCTTTTCATGGTATAATAGCTCATTTTTTAACAGTAAATAATATTTTATTGTGCTGTTTACTACAGTTTATTTATTCATTTATCTCCCGAAGGACATCTTAGTTGCTTCCAAATTTTGGCAATTATGAGTAAAGCTGCTATAAATATGTGTGTTTAAGTTTTTGTGTAGACGTGAGTTTTCAGTTTCTTTGGATAAATTGTTGGATTGTATAGTAATATTATGTTTAGTTTTGTAAGAAAGCACCAAATTGTCTTCCAAAGTGATTATACATTTTGAAATCTTACTAGCAATGAATAAGTTTTTGCTTTTCTACATCTTCATCAGCAGTTGGTGCTGTATTTTCACCATGCTAATAGGTACATAGGGTGCTCTCATTTCCTTTTGAATTTGAATTTCCCTGATTAAATGTGATATGGAGCATTTTGGTTTGCCATCTCTATGTCTTCTTTAGTGAGATGTCTGTTAAAGTCTTTGGCCCATTTTTAAATTAAGCTAATTGTGATTTTATTATTAAAATTTAAAAAGTATTTGTATATATGTATAACAGTCCTTTAATATATTAATATCCTTTAATCCTTTAATATGATATTTAATCCTTTAATATGACATTTTCTTATAATAAGAAAATACTTGCCTTTTGCAAATATTTTCTTCCAATCTGTGGCTTGTATTTTCATTCTCTTGACAGTGTCTTTCACAAAATAGGACTTTTTAATTGTAATGAAGTTCAGCTTATCAATTTATTTTCCCAGATTGTGCCTTTGGTATGGCAAGTAAAAAGTTATGACCAAATCCATGGTCATCCAGATTTTCTTCTATGTTATTTTCTAAGATCTTTTATAGTTTTTCATTTTATGTTTAGTTCTGTGAGTCTTTTTTGGTGAATTTTTGTACAGGTATAAGATTTGTGTCTAAATTTATGTATTTTGCATGTCAATATGTGTGTAAGCACCATTCGTTGTTTTAGTACCATTTGTTGAAAATATTATATTTTCTTCATTGTGTTGCCTTTGCTCCTTTGTCAAAAATCAATTGACTATATTTACGTGGGCCTATTTCTGGGTTCTCTTTTGTTTTAGCCTATTTATCTCCTTTTTTTACTAATACCACACTGTCTTGATAGTATATTAAGTCAGGTAGTGTCAGTTTTCCAATTTTGCTCTTCCCTTTCACTAGTCTTTAATTACTGTGGGTCTTTTGCCTTTCCATAGAAACTTCAGAGTAAGTTAGTTGATAGTCACAAAATAACTCGCCAGTATTTTGACTGGGATTGCATTGCATCTGTTGACCAAGTTAATAGAACTGACATTTTGACAGAGTTAAGTCTTCCTATCCATGAATATGGAATATCTCTCCATTTATTTGATTCTTTTAAATTTCTTTTTATCAGAGTTTAGTTGTTTCTCTCATATAAATCTTGTCCATATTTTGTTGGATTTATACCTAGATATTTCATGTCTGGGGGTGCTAATGTAAATAAATGGTACTATATTTTAATTTCAAATTTCACTTGTTAATTTCTAGTACAAAGAAAGGCAGTTGACTTTTGTATATTAACCATACATCCTGCAACCCTCTTATTAATGTTTATTATTTCCAGGGCATATTTTTGTCAATTTTTTTCAAATTTTCTACACAGATCGTATCATCTTCAAATAAAGACAGTTTGCTTTCTTTCAATTTGCATACCTTTCACTTCCTTCTCTTATTGCTATAGCGAGGACTTCCCAGTACAATGTTGAAAAGTGGTAAGAAGGTATGTCTTTGCCTTTATCCTGATATTAGAGGAAAGCTTCATATTTCTTACCATTAGTAATAATGTTAACTGTAGGGGTATTTGTTTTTGTATAGATATTCTTTCCCTAGCTGAGTAAATTTCCCTTTATTTCTAATTTACTGAGAGTTTTTTTTTTTTTTTCATTTAAGTAATGAATAGGTTTCCATTTTGTCAAATGCTTTCTCTGCATCTATTGTTATAATCATGTTTTTTTCTTATTCGGTTGATATGATAGATACATTGCTGTGTTTTGAATGTATCCTAAAAGTGCATGCATTAAAACTTTAGTCCCTAAATTCGTGTGTTGATTGGAGGTAGGGACTTTGGGAACCAATTAGGATTAGATAAGTTAATCAGGGTGGAGTTCTCATGATAGGATTGGTGGTTTTATAAAAAGAGGAAGAGAGACCTAAGCCAACATGCATAATCTTGCCCTCTTGCCATGTGATGGCCTTCACTATGTAATGACACAGCAAGAAGGCCTTCACTAGGCGCCAGCACCATGCTCTTAAGACTTCCCAGCCTCCACTACTATCAGCTAAATTAATTTCTTTTACTTATTAGTTATCCAGCTTGTGGTATTCTGTTATAGCAATGCAGAAAAACTAAGACATATCAATTGATTTCCAAATGTCGAACCAGTCTTGCATACATGAGATAAATGACACTTGGTCATATTGTGTAATTATTTGTCTACATTTTTCCAATTCAATTTGCTTTTTTTGGCAGATTTTTGCTTCTGTGTTCATGAGAGATTTTGGTCCATCGTTTCCTTTTCTTGTAGTTTTTTGGTCTAGTTTCAATTTGGGGAATTCTAGCCTTATAAAATGAGTTAGGAAGTACTCCCTGTGCTTCTATATTTTGAAAGAGATTGTAGAGAATTGGTATAAGTTCTTCCTTAAATGTTTGGTAGAATTCAGCGGTGAACTTTTATGGAGCTAGTGCTTCACTGTTGTTTTTTTGTCTTTCTTTTTTTTTTTTTTTTGAGACAGGGTCTCACTCTGTCCCCTAGGCTGGAGTGCAGTGACATGATCTGGGCTCACTCCAACCTCTGCCTCCTGGGCTCAGGCAATCCTCCCACCTCAGCCCCTCACAGTAACTGTGACTATAGGTGTGCATCACAAATGCCTGGCTAATTTTCGTATTTTTTTTTTTGTAGAGATGGGGTCTCGCCATGTTGCCACACCTGGTCTTGAATTCCTGAGCTCAAACCATCTGCCCTCTTTGGCCTCCTAAAGTTCACTGGTGGATTTTTAAAGTTAAATTAACTGTACATTCCTGCAGGGGAGATGTCTTTGTGATGTATTATACCTTTTAACGTATTGCTAAATTTTATTTGATAGTATTTTGTTTAAAATTGCTCTCAGTATTTATGATAGTTAGGCTTTAACTATCCTTTCTATACTTGATTCTAGAGAAAAGGCGAAGAAGTGACTACTTTTCCTTTTTTATAATAGTTTCATCATGTTTTGGTTTCAGAATTAAGCTATGCTCAAGCGTTGTTCTCTTTTTCCTTTGTACTGGAAGGCTTGGTGTAAGACTGATATTGTTTCTTAGTAATTTAAAAGACTTAAGTGATGAAGCAATCCATGATGACTTATTTGTGGGGAGGGTTTTAAAAACATATTCAAATTCCTTAATAGATTTAGGAATAGAGAAATTTGCTGTTTCTTCTTGTGTACATTTTTAAGATTTGTTTTTTGTGTGTGCCATTTTGTCTTTCACCTAAAATTTCAAATGTATTAGAAAATTGTGATCATAATCCCGTATATATTTTTAATGTATATAAAATCAATGTACTGATATATTTGATTTGTTCCCAATATTTAAAAAAATACCTTAGGTTTGCCATAATATATATATTTTTTAAGTCAGACTTTGGCTTTTGCATTTATTCTTATTCCTGTGCTACATGTTACTACAAACATGTTGGCTTAAAACAGCACACATTTATTTTCCTACAGTTCTATAAGCCAAAAATCCAAAACCAGTTTCACTGGGCTGAAAATTATGGTATCGGCAGGATCATATTCCCTCCGGTGGTTATGTGGAATAATAAATTTTCTTGCCTGTTCCAACATGCAGAATTATGTTCCTTGATTTTGTTGGCTTGTGATCCCTTCTTCTATCTTCTCAGTCAAAAGCATGGTACTTTGCCTCCTTTGTCATATTGTTTTCTGTCTCTGTAGTCCGTATTTTTTTACTTCAATCTTATAAGGCACTTGTGATTATATTTAGGGCCCACCCAGATAATCCAGTATATTCTTCCATTCCCCAAATACTTAATTTAGTCATATATGTAAAATTCCTTTTGCCATATATCATTCAAACTACAAGAATTACAGTATCTTGGGAGACGTTATCCAGCCTACCAGAACCTTGATTTTTTTCACTGTGTATTTGTTGCACATGTTATTTCTGCAGTTATTTTTTAATTTTTATATTCTTTGATTTTGCTCTTTGTGTTACTTTTTATAGATAAATAATTGATTTTTAGGCTTTTTGTTTTCTAATATGTGCATGCATGCATGGTTTTAAGGTTCATCTGATACAGTTTTAGCTGTATCCCACAAAATTTATTAGGTGGCATATTCATTATATCTAAAATGTATTTTACACTTATATGATGTAAAATAAATAAAATATATTTAATTTTGGTAATTTTAAAAATCATTATTTAGAAGAGTTTTCATAGTTTCCAAACATCTGGGAATATTTCTAGTTGTCTTTTTGCTATTGATTTGCACTTAATTATCCTTAAGTGAAAATATAACTTTAATCCTTGATTAGCTAGCTTTTATAAAGCAGTTTAATGAGCCATTATATTAATATTATCAAATATGTCATTGACACTTGAAAATAATTTATCTTTTGGTATATCTGGTTCATATTGCCAGAAAATCATCATATGATTGAGTTCTATCAGTTACTGAGAAAAGTGTAGTGAAGTCTCCTACAATGACTGTAGATTTTTGCACTTGTTATTTTTGTCCTGTCTATTTTTGCTTTATATATTTCAAAACTATGTTATTGGCTAGATACAAATTTAGCATTGTTATAAATTCTTGATGAAGTAATATTTTTTCATTGTAAAATGTCCTTTATAAATGCTAATGTTTTAAACTCTATTTTCATATTATAGATCTACCAGCTTTATTTTAATAAGTATTCACAGGGACATCTTTTTATATCTTCTTATATCACTGCTATGTCTTCGTTACCTTCAACTTTTCATATTTAAAGAAATTCATGGTTTGCCTCTTGTAAATATCTTATAATTAGTTTTTTTTAAATCCACTGTGAAAATCTTTCATGAGAAAAAGAGGACGCTTTTTCCCCCTTCCTTGGAATAATTTATGTAGTGTTGTCATTCTTTCTAAGTAGCTAATTAGATTCTTAGGTAAAAAACATCTAGACTTTGATTTGTTTGGTAAAAAGCTGTTTAATTACTTATTTAATTTACCTAAAGATCATAATGACTTCTAAGGTTTTCTCTCTTTTCATAGGTAAGTTTTAGTAGTGATGATTTTATAGACATAGGTTCATAGGACATGGACCTGTAGGGCTTATGGTTATTTAGAATTATGTTTAATTTCTAAACATTTAGATGTTGAGTTTTAACTTAATTCCACAATGGTCAAAGATAATATACTTTATTATTTCAGTTTTTCAAAGTGTGTTGAAACCTTCTTTGTGGCCCAGGATATGTTTTCTGTATTAGAAGATCTCTCATACATTTGAAAAAATGAATATTCTGTAGTAATTGCATACAATTTTCTATGTGTATTCAGATAATTTCAGCAACCATGTTGCTCAAATATTCCACATCTGTTCTTCCTTCTGGGATCATTTGCCTCCAGTTTGATGAAATTCTTTTTGTCTTTCTTGTAGAGTGGGTGCACTGACCATAAATTATGCTGAGGATATCTTTATTTCATTTTCTTTTTTTTTTTTTTTTTTTTTTTTTGAGGCGGAGTCTCGCTCTGTCGCCGGGACTGGAGTGCAGTGGCTGGATCTCAGCTCACTGCAAGCTCCGCCTCCTGGGTTCACGCCATTCTCCTGCCTCAGCCTCCCGAGTAGCTGGGACTACAGGCGCCGCCACCTCGCCCGGCTAGATTTTGTATTTTTAGTAGAGACGGGGTTTCACCGTGTTAGCCAGGATGGTCTCGATCTCCTGACCTCGTGATCCGCCCGTCTCGGCCTCCCAAAGTGCTGGGATTACAGGCTTGAGCCACCGCGCCCGGCCTCATTTTCATTTTTAAAAGATACATTTGCTGGGTATAGAAATTTATGTTGGCATTTCATTTTCCAAAACTATAACAATGTCATTTCATTGTCTTCTGACTTTTATGACTAATGATGAGAAATCAACTCTTATTTTTATTGTTAACTCCTAAACAACAACAGTTATCCCTTACTCTTACTCTGGCTGCTTTTAGAGTTAATTTTGCCTTTGAGCAGCTTGAGTATGATATGTCTTGTCTTGGTATCATTTTCCTTCTGTTTATTCTATTCACTGAGGTTCTTGAATATGTAAATTGATGTCATTAACTACATCTTTAATCATATGAAGAAAATTCTAATTTTTAACCATTATTTCTTAAGTATTGTCTATCACATTACCTCCTATTTATCTGGGATTTCAAAAGATGTGCATGTCTACAATGTCTCATATCCCTCTTATATTTCTGCTTTGGTTTCTTTTTTTCTTTATATATTCAACTTAAATAAGGTTTTCAATAACCAGTCTTCTAGTTTACTTATCCTATTTTATGATATACCTAGTCTTCTGTTAAATATATCCACTGAGTTCTTAATTTGTAATATTATATTTTGTATTTCTACCATGTAAATTCCATTTTTATAGATTGTAATGCTCTAATAAAACATACCATTTTCATTTATTTATCTATCTTTTCCTCAATTTACTGTCATATTAGTTATAATTACTTTCAAGACCTTGTCTGCTAACTTCAATAACTGAAGCATCTCTGGATAAGCACCTCATTTATTTTTTATTATCAATCATTTACTCCTGTTTCCTTGCATATGTATCAGTTTTTAATTGTATTTTTGATACCGTGAATGATATTTTGTATAGAATCTCAAGGATTTTATCAACCACTGATGAGAGTTCAGTTTTGTTCTGGGTAATAATTGCATTTCAGGTGGATAATCTAGATTATCATGTGGCTTGATTTTAGGCTTTAATAGGGTATGTCTATTTTGATACTGCCCTTAATCCTGTGGTATGGGCCTTACTCCTAGGGCATGGTATTTCTAGGATCTCAAAAAACTTTCCTAGGTATTCACCAAAGATATTTTTCTTAGGCTGGGGTTGATCTCCAACATCAATCCCATTTTGTGCAATATATGAAGTTCCTGTTTCAATCTAAGCCCCTCAATAACAATTTCTGCTAGAATTCCTGAAATCTTGTCCTATGTATGTGCAGGTTCATACTTACCCAAAGACTTTAATGATACCACTATATTAATATTTTTCGCTCCTGGTCTGATGCTTTCTTCTAATTTCCTGATTTCCAAATCTCAGCCTCCTTAACAGCTCTGTTTCCTCTGCCTCGTGGACTTGTACTTCCATTTAGAGCAGAGTAGAAAATAGGCCTAGGAAGAAAACAAGGGTAATGTGAGACTTAATTTGGCACTTCCCTTTTCTCAAGGATTGTAGTCATGTGATCTCTGCTGCCAGTGCCTCAAAATGTTTTTTTTGTTGTTGTTGTTTTTAAGTTTTATAATTGTCTGTGGCAAAAGCTTACTCATTTCAAATGTCCTTTGGGTAAGATTCATCTTTTCATTCCCCCTTAATATTACTTTGTTATACATTATCTCTTTTTCCTGATCATTTATAACAGAAGACTATCCATTTTTTATTCAAATAAAGAAGTTTGCCTTTGTTAATCTTTTCACTATTTAGTATTATCTTCACTATTTTCTTCCTTCAGCTCTTTGTTTCTCCTTCTCTTCTTGGTATGGATGATAATCTTCATTTTAGCTTTTTAATTTTACTAATATGCACATCAAAAAATATAAATATTCCTCTAGGTTTTGCTTTAGCTACATCACTCAGATTTTTCTAGGTAGTATTTTTTAATAGTCAGTTGAAAATATTATCTATTCTTATAAGTACTTTAGATGTAAATATTTCTTAATTTAGAAATACATGTAATATTCTGCCTTGTTGATTTCTAGTGTAATTACAATTGATTTAGAGAAAAAGTACTCTATGATAATAAACATTTCAAATTATTCTGATTTGTCAGTACATATGAGTATATAGTCAATTTTTATAAGTCTTTGTGTCCTCAAAAAGAATGTGTAGTCTCTCATTCTATCTGTGTCCAATAAGTCAAATTTACTAATTGTGTTCTTTAAATTCTAGGTTGACAATTGCTTTATATCAGTATTTTAAATACATAATTTTATTATCTTTTAGGTCCCATTTTTAATATTAAGAAAACTTTTGTTAGTCTTACTCTCTGACTTTAAAGAAGATTCCTTTTGAATCTCCAATTTGCTATGTATGTATACATATATTGTACCTTTCCAGGGTTCTTCTAAATATTGCTTTCTATTATGTTTTCTTTTTCCTTGTCTTTCAACGCTTCATTATGGGTAGTTTCTTCTGATTTTTGTTTCATTTCTAATTTCTTTAGGTGCATGTAATTGGTTCCTAAGTCTGTCTATTAAGTTCTTAATTTGATCCTTAAATTTTGTCTTTCTAATTTTCTAGAAATTTTGCTTGACTCTTTATCAGACCTGATATTATGTAATATATTTACCACTTCATTTCCAAGTTTTTCAAATGTAGCTTTTGTCTCCTTTAACAAAATGATTTCTACAGTGTTAATTTTTATAGTGTCTAATAATCACAGCACCTGGATTTTCTGTAGGTCTGTAAATATTGCCCATCTTATTTTTTTCTGTGGGTTTTTTCTTTTAGTCTTAACTCTTTTACATTTGGTATACTGGATGTGTATTTAAAACATTATTTTGAAAAATATTTTAAGGTTTAGGATAGTGCTATCTTAGTTTATCTAGAACTTTTGTTTCCTTTTGCCTGGCACCTGGGGAAAGACAGCAATCTCTGATTTTCCTTATCCATATTCATTGTTTGAAAATTCCTGGGCCAATCAGAAGACTAAAAGTTAGGCTGCAGCTTCTGTGAGAACCAGTTTACTTCTGGTTCACTTTACTCAAAAAATGCAGCTCTTTACAATCTCAACCCAAAATAGCATTGGTGTATCTGGGTTTCCACCTTAGCTGGGTTCAGGACTCTCAACTTCTAAGACAAACCAAATCTTATTTAGTTTTACCTCTCACCACTTTTTCAAGTAGACAAATGACTTTATGGCTAAAAGCTATTCTCTCTGGATATGTGATAGTTTTTAAACCCAGCTTGGTAATTCCTTATTCTTTTGTTAGCTATCTAAAACTTTTAAGAAGATTGAAAGTATTTTAACTCATTGTAACTCATTATATTGTACTTTATATGGTTGCTTCAAAGGATTTACTCTGCCACTGATAGAAACAAAAGTTCATCCACTTTAGTTCCCTGTAGATATCCATTTGACCCAATAGAACTTTTTAAAAGGACCAGCTTCTGCCTGCTGATCTGCAGGAACACTCTTCTCATAAATTGAGCATCCACACATTGAATGTTTCTGGACCCTCTAATCTGTTTCATTGGACTATTCTGTCTTACACCAATGCCACAATATTAATAATTTTGTACTTATAATAATAAATGCCTAGCAAAGTCCTCTTTGTTTATTCTTTGTTTTTCAATATACATCTTAGGATTGTCTTATTTTCATAAAAAAATGCTGCTGGGTAGCTGGTTGGATTATTGAATCTATATATTTGAGAACCAACTTTTTAAAATGTTGAATACAATCAATGAACATGTTATATCCTTCCATATATTTGTGTACTCCAATTTTCCTTCATAATATTTGTTATTTGGCAATGCAGAAGATCTGCAAGGCTTTTATTAGTTTAATTCTGGATATTTAAAGATTTTTATACTACTGCACATATTTTTTTAAAAACTTAGTTTTTCTAATTTTTGTTGCTTTTACATAGGTATGTAACTGATGTTTTAAAAAATATTGACCATGAAGCGACCAACCTTGTATACATGGTTAGTTAATTAGTTAATTAATTAATTAACTAACTAGAGTTGAGGTTTTGTTCTGTCACCCAGGCTAGAGTGCAGCAGCATGATCATATTTTACTGCAGCCTTGAACTCTTGGGGTCAAGTGATCCTCCCACCTCAGCCTCCTGACTAACTAGAACTACAGGGCTACCACTCCTGGCCAATATTTATTCATTTATTTATTTTCATAGACAAGGTCTCATTATTTTGCCCTGGCTAGTCTGGAATTCCTGACCTCTCAAGCAGTCCTCCCACCTCAGCTTTCCAAAGAGCTGGGATTACAGAAGTGAACCACCATGCCTGGCCAACTTATTTATTAATTCAATTAAAGTACCTGTGAATTCTTTTGAATTTTCTTCATATGCAATCATCATCTGAAAATAAGAAAGTTTATTTCTTCCCGAACAGTCTTTAAGCCTTTCATTTATTTTTTCTTGTCTTCTCATAATGGGTACGTTGTTGGATAGAAGTGGTAACAGCGTGCATTTTTATTTCATTCCCAATAACGGGAATACTTGTGGTATTTCACCATTAAGTATAATGTTTACTGGAGATGTGCTACAGCCTTTATCAGAATAAGGAGGTCTCCTTCTCTTGGAAATGTGCTAGGACTATTTATTATGATTGAATTTTCTCAGATACTTCTCTATATCTCTATAGATGATAATACATATTATTTGGATTACGTTTGGATATTATAAACTTTTCCCTCAGAATAAACCAACTTTGTTGTAATACATTATCTTACGTACACATTGCTTATTTTTTTTTGTTTCAAATTATTGCATCTATGTTCATGAGTGAGACTGATACATAATTTTTTTTTCTGCTAATGCCCTTGTCAGGTTATTGCCTTAATGTTTTTATAAAAATATTTGAGAAATTGTTATTTTTCTTTTCTTTTGATGCATTTTCTCTAACAGTACATTTTAAGCATCTGTTTTCTTTTTGTGGTTTATTAGCAAGTTTTATTTCTCTAGAAAATTTTTAATTTAATCCAAATATGTATAATATTTAAATAAATATTTTAATCTAAATATTTAAATTTATTTGTAAATGTCTGCAAACTTTTTCTTTTTTCTTTTTTTTTTTTTTTTTTGAGATGCTGTCTCACTCTGTTGCCTAGGCTGGAGTGCAGTGTGAGATCTTGGCTCACCTCAGCGTCCACCTCCCGGATTCTCCTGCCTCAGCCTCCCGAGTAGCTGGGACCACAGGCACATGCCACCATGCCCGGCTAATTTTTGTATTTTTAGTAGAGATGGGGTTTCACTATTTTGGCCAGGCTGGTCTTGAACTCCTGGTCTCAAAGTGCTGGGATTACAAGCATGAGTCACCATGCCCAGCCTCAAACATTTTGTATCTGTGGCCAGGATAGTTAAAAGAATTTAGGCTTTGTCGTTATACAGTCCTTCTCATATCTATTCATGAATGAAGGTATGGATAATATGTGAATGAAGTGTGCCTGTGTTCCAATAAAATGTAATTTATAGACATTGAAATTTAAATTTCAGGTAATCTTCACATAATACATTATTTTTATTTTTTTCAATCATTAAAAATATGTAAACCATTCTTAGCTCATGGATATATAAAAACAAACAGTGGATATGGACAGCAGGCCATAGTTTAATAACCTGTGGCGTACAATTGTTCGAATACTCTCTTGTGATTTTTCTGAGGTATACAGAATCTTTAAGAATGTTCACATATTTATTAATATTGGCTATTTATGTGGTGGAGCTTGCAGTGAGCTGACATCGGGCCACTGCACTCCAGCCTGGGCGACAGAGCTAGACTCCATCTCAAAAAAAAAAAAAAAAAAAAGAAAATTAGTCTTGCCAGAGTCTTGCCAATTTTAAATTGTTTTTAAAGAACCAAATTTTGACTTTGTTCTTCTCCTGTATTTTTTTTTCCTAGTTCACTAATTTGTTCTTACAGTTGTTTTCTCTAGATTTAATTTGCTGTTCTTTCACTTTTTTTTAGAAGTATGCTTGAACATTGATTTCAGCTTTTCTTCTAATTTTTCATTTAAGGTTACAAATTATTTCTCGAATAATTCTACCTTTAGTATTATTTTCATTATTGTTAGTTAAAAATATTTTCTAATTTTCATTTGATTTCAAATTCAACACATGAATTATTTAGCACTGTATTTATTAATTTATATTCACTTGTGTACCTATACAGATAGATTTTCTTTTTATCTTTTTAGTATTAATAGGTTAATTCTGTTTTAGTTAGATCACATATTCTATATGATTAAATCCTTTGAATTTGGTTGCATTTTTATTTACAGTTGGGAATATTTCCAGTTTTAACAATCATCTTATGCAGTCTTCTACAATATGTTGATTTGCTCAAATTTATTAATTTTGTTATTCAGATCTTTTAAGGATTTTCATTTCAACTTCATTAATCATTGATTAAGTTGTATTTCTCGGATTCTCCCATTTTAGTTGTGAGCTTCTTTGTTTCCTTTTTGGAAATGTCAGTTTTTCCTTTATGTATTGTAAGTGTATATTTTAGATAGATAAATAAATAAATTTTAAATCAAACCTTTCATTATTATGAAAGGACTTTCTTAATCTCTATTACTGCCTCTGGTCTTAAAATGTATTTTAATTGGTGTTAATATACCTACACTAGGTTTCTTTATTGTTTACATGAGACATGTTTCCTATTCTTTTACTTCAAAATATATATCCTATATTTGTAGTATTACTCTTGATAGAAAGCAAATATATTGAATTTTACTTTTTGTATTTAAGGTGACAATATATGTTTATATTACATGTAATATGGGATTTCTTGAGTTTAAATTAACTGTTTTTATTTTTTCTGCATTATGTTTCCTGTGTTTCTTTCCCTGTCTTCTTCCCTTCTTTTCGGTTTGTTGTTTATTTTTTAAAAATTCCCCTCTATTAGCTTGTTAGCATCATCTTTTACTAACTGCACTATAGAACAACATATGATTTCTCTTCTGAATTCACAATTGTATTTAATTGTACATATAGTTTTAACTTATATATTATTATTCCATTCAGACAATATTCAGTTAGAATTATATTTGCCCTATCAATTACTCTGAACACATTATTGATTCTCTGGATCTCACTTGTTATCTTTTTTCCTTGACTGTAGAAATCCTTTTAAATTTTCTTAAGTATGAATTCACTATTAAATTCTTTGAGTTTTTTAAAAACTAAAACCCTATAGTTAGCTTATATTTTAAATGGGTATAGAATCCTAGGTTGGTAGTTGTTTTCGGTCAGTATTTTCAAGGTGCCATATTATTTGATTTTTCTTGCTTACATACTTTTTATTTAATAGCTGTCGGTCTTATTGTTGCTGCCTTGCATGTAATTAGCCTTTTTTCTCTGGCTACTTTTAAATATATTTCTTGTTTTGGTTTTCATAAGTTCTAAAATAAATGTACAAAGGTGTTTTACCTATATTTATTCTTATTGGAATGTATTGTTTCACCCATATCTGTTTCTTGTAATATTGTATCAATTTTTGAAGAATTTCAGTCATTTTCTCATGAAATACTTATTCTGACACTCTCTTTTTCTGGAACTCAGACACTTTCATCATGTCTAATTATCTCATGTTCTTTTTTTGTATTTTCTATCCTTCTATGTCTTTACAATTTAGTTTTAATATTATCTTCTAATTTATCTTTCAGTTTACAGTCCTTTCAGCTTTATCTAAATTGTTAAGTCTGTTTGAGTTCTTATTTTCAAGTTGTGCTTTTTCTCGAATTTTCAGTTGATTCTTTTTTATAGTTATAGGTTACCAATTTTCTGCTAACATTATCAATACTGTTTTTTACTTCTTAGGATGTATTAATTACAGTTTTTTTTTTTTTAATTCAACATCTCTTAGGTCCACTACATAGATCTTCTTTAGGACTCTTGTATGGTTTGTCTGTTCTCTAAGGTTTTTTTTTGTTTGTTTTGAGACAGAGTCTCACCCTGTCACCCACGCTGGTGATCTTGGTTCACTGCATCCTCTGCCTCCTGAGTTCAAGCTATTCTCCTGCCTCAGCCTCCCGAGTAGCTGGGACCACAGGCATGCACCCGCCATGCCTGACTAATTTTTTGTATTTTTAGTGGAGACAGGGATGTACCATGTTGGCCAGGCTGGTCTTGAACTCCTGACCTTAAGTGATCACCCACACTGGACTCTCAGAGTGCTGGGATTATGGGCATGAGCCACTATACTCAGCTTATTCTCCAAGTTTTTTATTGTTTGTTTTTTTCCATGCCTGGTTATTTTAATTGTTGCCAAACATTGTACATGACTGTAAACATATCTAAAGTCTCTGATCTAAAGTCTCTGGATGACCTTCTCATTCTCCAGAATGCATTTACCTTTGCTTCTGACAGGCCAGGCATTTAGAGTAGAGACATTAATAATATACAGTCACCTCAACCCTATAAGAACTTGAAGTGATTTGAAACTGAGCTTTGGTACTTGTGAGAACTGGTTTATTTTCAGTTTTCACTTACTCTTAGAATGTAACCTTTTGAAATCCAAACTGAAAACCTGAAGTATATATGAGGCCATCTCTTCTTGAACTCTAATTTTTGTTTTTTCAACTTAGCACATCTGTTAAAATATCTGCTCAGTTTCTCAATCCCTGCAAAATCCCTGCATGAAATTTGCCATCACCCTGCAGTCTCAGTTACAGGGCTCACCTTGCTAGGCTTTTCTTTTCTCCTTAGAACCTTGGTATCTCTCCAATTTCTTCAAAAGGACTTCATATATACATTTATATATAATTTTTATATTATATGTATATATACACTTGAAAATATCAGTATGGAATAGGGAAATATATATTTCTTCTTCCTAAATAATATATATATATAATTTGGACTTATGTATATATAATTTTTGTTCAAATTTTATATATACAATTTGGACAATATAATATTTAGGAGACAGGAAAAATACATATAAATATGTTTATAAAATATATTGTCCAAATTTTGCAATTGTTTTCACTGAGAGGGTTGGTCTGAAATAATGCCATCTGCCATTGATGGCAGGAGAGCTCCCACTCATTGTATTTTACATTTGTATAGTTTTCTATTTCTTACTGATATTTTCAAGTGTATCTTTCATTTCTTTAAACATAGTGTCATTGCTTTATGAACTGTATCTGGTGATTTCAATATCTGATGCACATCTCTGTCTACTGTCTGCTGTTTCTGTTGGTTCTAGCTTACATGAATACCCTATTTCTTTTTTGTACTTTGTTACTTTTGCCTGTGTACTGCAGTTGCCCTTGAAAAAGTATATTTTTTGAGGCCCCAAATGAAGGCACATTCTGCCAGACTTATATTTGCTTCTAACTAGTGCATGCATTTGTGATGAATAGAAAGTACTCTTAACCCAACATAAACTTGACATTCTTGGGAACCTCTAGAAAGCAAATCTACTGGAAGTTTTGCCAGAGACAACATTTATTCAAATAACATTTTTTTTTTTCTTTTCTTTCTTTTCTCTCAATTGTTCTTGTAGTACTTACAAGGCATTGCTTATGGATAACTTTCATATTAGGTACACAGCTCTGTGTTCCAAATTAATGTGAGGGAAAGTCTCCTCTCAGACTCTCTGCTACAGGAAGGCCCTATGATTTGACTTCCTTTATCCTCTGCCTGTAGCACATTTTGCTAAACTTAGCACATGCCCTCTGGGGAAAAGCGGTTTGGTGCTTGGCTTGGTCTTTCTGTGCTGCAATAACGAAATACAATGGACTGGGTAATTTATAAAGAACAGAAATTTATTATCTCACAGTGCTAAAGACTGAGAAGCTCAAGATTAAGGTGCTGACATATTCGGTGTCTAGTGAGGGCTGTTCTCTGTTTTCAAGATGGCATCTTGCTGCTGCGTCCTCTGGTGGGGATGAACACTGTCTCCTCACGTGGTGCAAGAGACAGAAGAACAAAAAGGGCCAGAGTTAGTTCCCTCTAGCCCTTTTATAAGGCACTAATCCATTAATGAGGACAGATCCTTCATACCTTTTTTACTTTACAAAAGGCTCCTTCTCTTAATACAATCAGAATGGGGATTCAATCTCAGTATGAATTTTGGAGGAGACATATTCAAATTATAGCCGTACTCATGTATACAATTTATATATTCATGTTTTCTTCTTCCTACCCTCAAGTTTGTGCCTGTATTTCTCACCAGTTGTTAGCTCTGAAATCGTATTAAATTTAAATATTTAAATCTCTTTAAGTATTTTAAAGGAATTTTCAAAGATTTTATCCAGTATTTTAATTCATATAACTGGTAGATTTAGTTTAAATAAAATAATTCATTGTAATTTTAAATAGAATTTTTCTCTTTTTAAAAAATGTATTAGGAAAAGAAAATAGGGCCTTATGAAGTGTGTTGTTGAGAAGTTATTGAATTTATTTTTGATGCGGTAATAAAACATGGTCAAAAATATCTCCTGGGTGTTTAAGACAAATTGTTCTTTTATTCTTTATTGGGCTCAATGTTGTTTATATATATAATTTTAGTTATATATGTATCTATTATGGCAAATCAGTAAGCTTTAGTGTTTGTACATATGTGTACATAACGTTTACTATTCTTTCAAATATGTATTCACTTCTTTGTGTATTTTTAGAATCAATTTCCAATACATGTACATTAATATGTTTGCTATGATAAATATTTTTAGTTTTTTAAAAAATTTCAAACAGTTTTAAATTTATGCTCACGAAGAAGTGAAAAGGTTGATAATGAAAAGAGAAAATATCTGAATAGTTGTGAGGCTAAACGTAGAATCAGCATTGGAATAGCTGGTAGCTAGGGTATGATGAACAGGCTGGAGGGTTAGAAACACATACATATTAGGATTCTGTGTCTTGTGTCATGCAAAGATTTAAACAATAAACCGGATAATAGGTCCTAACATGCATCTTTAATTTTGTTTCTTTCATCTGGTTTTCTTGACGAAAAATGATTACTGAGTTGAGTTTCTTTAACTCTTGGAAAAGCTTTAAAATATGTGTAACTGTCATTTTAAAAAAATGACTTCATGGGAAAATGTATTGTTGTATGCAGATTTCCAATGGAAACCTGCAGATGCTCACATAAGAAACATTCTTGCCCACTCTTTTGAATAAACATGTTGCAAGCCCAGTATATTTGCATACCCAAGAGAATAATTGTCTCAAAGATATGGGCTGTGAACACATGTGGTTGTCTACCAGATTATGAACACCAGGCTTGAGACATATATTTTTCAGGTGTACAGCTTGAGGAAATTATTGAACACTCAGCACAAATGCCATGTCTTGGGGAATATTTGGAGAAATGTAGGTGCTACTGTATTTTGAATAATCAGTCCCTCTAGCTCTCATTGTGACTGATGGAAAATTTATTTTATTTTCCCTTGACAAAGGGAAACAAACTTGTAGCTCTCTTAATGCATAGTTTGTTAAGCAATTTCCATTTTGTGGTTGCATCTCACAGATGTTCTAAAACGGTTAAGCCAAAAAAGCATGCTTTAAGTCACAAGTAACTTAGAACAAAATACACTCCTGTAAGTTTGTTTATATAATATATATATGTGTGTGTGTGTGTGTGTGTGTATTTGTGTGTGTATGTACATATGTGTGTGTGTATATATAGTCTCATTGATAACTCACAAAAAGAAGCATTTTTATAGGGCCAGTATAATCCTTTCTTACTTTATGGGTAAGAAGTTACACAGTTATGTACTATGCCTGAATGTTTGACTTCAGTTATGTACTATGCCTGAATGTTTGAATATTTTGCAATTTAATGCAGTGGAGCTGGAAGATGTGAAAAATGTTTAGATACTCATGCAGCGTAGCAGCTCCTATAGATCTGAACAAGTGCAAGTCCTCAACCTATTAGCTTCAGAATTTGTTAAAACATATGCCTATTAAATTGGACCAGATCTAATTTTTAGAGTATCCCACAGGTAACTAATTTTTCAAAATATGTCCAGTGCTAGCAACAGCTTCTTGTGGAAAGCAGCTGTTTCAAATCATCCTGGTATAAATAGGGCAACTATAGAGCCTGGTTTGCACAGGCCACTATACCTTAGACCTTTTGTCTGGGAGTAACTATTACTATTACTTATGCTCTCAAAAAGTACACTTTTAAATGATAGATTATGCAGCCACAACAGATTTAGGAGGCTAAGATTCAGTAACATTCTGAAGGAGGAATAATGGCCTAATATTAGAGTCATCCTATACCTCCTTCCATTAAAGTATGCCATTTACTTCAAGCATCCCCTGACTCCCACTCTTTGGCTTAAGTATATAATTTCTTTATATTTTAGTTAAAGGTATACTCAAGGTTTTTTAGCTTGGTGATTGTGGAAAATATTACCATTATCTATAATTTAATAAATTCAGTACAGACTTTTGTCAGGTTTCTCCTGCAGTAGAGTAAGAAAAGTTATCTATATTAATGTATTTTAGTGGTTTATTCTTCCACCATTATCATTGTAAATGAGGACATTAACAGGTCCTCAAATATAACCAACTTATAGAAAATAATATTTTTGATGTGCCTACTAAATATATTTAAGTAAGGATAAGTTATTCCTGTGGAACGTTAACTGTCGAAAGTTTCCCAGAAACTAACCAATGGATTTATGTTAATTTCCATATGTCTTCTGTCACATTGGATTCTTGCTTTAGAGAAAGGTATGCTTTTCTTTGGTCAGAGTTCCAGATAACTAAGGCTATTTTTGCATTGATTTCCTGTTTCATTTTAAAAATTTTGACCCCTACTTTCTCAATTCCAGAAATTGGGTGATCAGGAAGCTAATTAGGCTTCTGACCAGATGGCATGTAGGAACCTGATTCTTACAGGAATACTGTGTGGTAATTTTTCTTAATCTTTCTCAGAGCTTGCTTTTGTATATATTTGAACAAACCAAAACTCACATCAGATTTTAAACTTAAGGCTAAACAAATGGCAAGAACCACAAAGATTCATGAAAAAATCAAGTTTTATGAAATGAGATATATTCAGTGTAGTCTTCTATTCATCTACATGTGGAGTAATTTTCTATAATCATAATCATATTGATGATCTGGTGGGCTCAGGATCTCAACATGTTCAGAAATGCTATAGGTAATGGGAACAGCTGTATTCTTAAAATATTTTAAATGAGGAAACTAAGCTATCAAAAATAGTTCTTGTTTAAACTTTAAAGCGAGCTAATCATCTCTGTGTGAAGCCACTCCAGATAATTATAGTTTTACCTTTATTTTGTATTTTTGTTATTAAAAAGTGGGAGAAATAACATCTTTTTTATTCTATTAATGTGAAAGGTCAGTAGCCACCTGTAGGATGTGTATCTTCTACCATCATGATAACAAGCTTGGTCAGAGCTCACAGTGAAAGAGGTGCTACCTTTTTTCAGTTTTACAATTTTACTGTATCTCTTAACAATGTTAAGGGTGGAGAAGGAGGAGGATTATTGTATTTTAACAGGCTTCATTTTTCCTATTTGTCATACAACATTATTCAGTTTTGGAATGTGTGTCAGGTGATATTCAGGCTTATAATAGAGTAAGACATTGTAACTTGAAATTTCTTCTAACATAAGAAGTGAGAAACAGAGACTACACTCACTTTTTCATCATTTGTTTTTCTTCTCAGTGGAAGACTCTTGATTGCTAACTTTCTCAATGCCAAGTAACAAACTATTGACATATCCTGGGTAACAATAAACAAATATTACTTTCTTTGTTCCTGCTCATGATCATTAGTGACTTCCAGATAATTTATCAATTATAATCTTCTATAATACATAGCATTAAACACTTGAACATAGATGCTTGTATTTGATAAAGTTATCTGGCATCATTTATGAACATGAACATGCACAATTGACAAGCCTTCATAGATCCATGGCAAGTATAAGCCATCACTGGTGAATGATCTCACAATTTGTAACAGCTCACATGGTTCTGAGACCTTAAACCTTAAGCGTCTTCTTTGCATCCTCTGTCACCCACCATGTTCAACACGACCTTCCTGGTGGCCCCAATACTTGCCAGACCAGGAATAGCCTCCCCAAGATTATCTTGCTTTAAATGCCCAGGAGAATCTGAGCTTGTATGGCATTGTTATTGATTAATCATATCTACAATGTTTTTGACTTTTTTCTGGTTGATTTGGAAATGAGAGATAGCAATCAGGAAACTATCAACACATTGAAAATAAAGGCACTTTTAAAATAGGAAATAAAGAAGGCAGGGAATACTCCCTATTGAGTAGGGAGGCAAATTCTGAAAATTTTCAGATGCTTCTTATTCCTGACATAGAACCTTGCCCAGATGTGATGAATATGGGTTTTAAATTGAGCTCTGCCCCATACCTTCAGGCAAATAAGTCCCCACAAAGGAAGGTAATCATAACTCCCAAAACAAGTAGGTGTATTACAAAGAAACAATAAGATATGAACATACCATTTAATCATTTAATTGAAATGGATGTTTTTCCTAGCACCTAATTATCTCAAAAAGAATAAAATTCACATATATTAAATTTTTGGTTAAGCCCTACATATTGAGCTTTCTTCTCATTCTTTGTGTTTAAGATAGAAATAATGTTATTTTAAAGGTTAAATGTTTTTTAGAAAACCATTTCACTTTTGCATACATTTAAACTTTCTGAATATTTAAGAATTATATAAATACAAACTATTGTTTCCTTTCAAAATTTGTTTCACAAGAGCAGACAATAGATCCCCACTTTCAGCTGCACATTTAGATGTTTCTTTTATTTTTGAGTGTACTTTCTCCTCAATCTTTCCACAGAATTTAAAATTTTGTTCCTCTCATGTTTTATTGAAAAGGCTCGCTGCCATTATATCATTTCGTTTTCCGGTTTTATCCTTTTGTCTGAAGGCACATGCAGCATCCCTGGTTTAAGGACTCTAGACAGCGAGAGAAATGGATAGCCACGAGAGTATCTCTAGTCAAGGTTGAAAGAGAGCGCATAGCTTTCTAAAACGAACGCCGTGAATGGGGGACATTTAGGTTATTGCCATGACAATTCTAATTGTTGGAACTTTATTCTTATTATGGTCTTTATTCAGTTGGATTCACCCTAACAGCACACATAGACGAGTCACTTTAATTTCTGGGCTGGTTTTGGAGAACATGTAGCCAAGAATCATCATCTTTTTGTTGCGATAACAAAACACACGGTCAAGGGGGTCTAAATGGAATTGCATTTTATAGGCATGCAGAGATCGGTATGAAGTAAGACATGCTCTCTTTGACCTCTGGAAGCTCTCTCTAACAAATGATGGGGCTACATTTTAAATTACAGGAGATTCCAATTACTGTGAAATTATGGGGCTATATGAGCTCCCTCTATGGGCTAATTTAACGTCTGCAAATTATATTTCTTGTTCTTTTTTTTTTTTTCCTTCTTCCCATTTTTTTCCCCAACAAAGCCTCTGTGTGGCCTCTGGGATGGGGTGGCCGCCTAAGGGCCCTGAGGTTGTGCTCCTTGGAGCGTGTGCAAGATGGCTGCCCCAAGGCTGTTTGAAGCTGGCGCGTTTGAAGCTGCCGCGCGTGTTTGAAGCTGCGGCATTTGAAGCTGTCGGGCTTGAAGCTGGCGCCTGTGTTTGAAGCTGCGGCATTTGATGTTGCTGAGGACGTTTGTAAATTTGAGACAGACTTTAATATTGTTAGACGGTAGGGGAGTCCTTTTCAACCCCCTTTTCATTTTTTTTTACTTGAACTTTTTAAAAAGTTTTATTTAACTTTTTTTTTCAACTATTTTAACTACTTATGTCAGCCGAGGAATGCTGTGATTCACAGTCATTATTGTAAGGAGGCTGTTATGTATTTTTAGTGCTGCTGGGACCATAGGAATTCTTGAGTGGCTTTGACTGGATACAACAATGTGGAGAATAATCCCAACTGTGAAAAGTGCTACTGTGGCCACAGAACAGTACAGAATAATTTTTGAAAAAGGGCAATCTTCTTGTTGCTTTTAGAAGAAGGCCGAGTATGCTCGCTGTTGCATTAGCAAGATTGATGATTGTAGAGGTAGAACAAATGTATGTGAGTAGAAGAAGTTGGGGATTCATAGGTGCAGGAATTAAGTTTGCAGTTGTGGAGCAAAGCATTTTCTATTTTTCTTCCTATTATTTTCCCTTCCAAATTCTATAAAAAAGTAGGGAGAAAGGTGGTTGTAATTATAAAACAATGCTGTCAACCCTTTGGACAATACTATAAAAATGAGTGGTGTCTGATATGAAGAGCATCTCTTCTGCAATGTGAGAGAGAAGAAAATGAATATTGCTGCTGTTGGTAAAGGAAAGAGAACAGATGGTTATCTTATAGTCTGTAGATTATGGTTTTATAAATATCTTGTTTGGAGGAACCCTAGATGTAGAGGTGAAAAGCTGGGAAAATTGGGAAAGAGCCATGAGTTGTAAAACCCAAAATAGGATGGATGAGAAACATTTTGGTTTTGGTGCAAATCATTTTTCACTTAATTCTCAGCCTGGATCAACAGCATGCACTTGAATGCAGAGCTGATGAAATACGACATTTGTATGTTGTCCATGGTTCCCGGCTGATGGATGGTTTAGGTTAGAAGGCTACTTTGGTGGCTTTGCCATGAGTTTTTCTCTTTGGAAGTAGAGTGTTTCATTCGGCTAATGATTTTTTTTTTTTTTAAAGTTAAGTAATGCTTTCTTGACATTGGCTATTTGTCAGAGCTTAAACATGTTTACTTACATGTCCACCATTAAGTTTTTTCACTGTGCAGAGCACAGATTTCCATAGAATATACTTCTGTTATTCGGTCATAATTTGGGTTGTATTTCTACAACCCAAAAGGATTAGCATGTTTGGTTCAGTATTTCAGTCATCTGTACAAGGATCCACTATTCCTTCAGTTCCAGAAAAAGCTATCTATTAATTTCATATAATTAAAATTGAGTTATTGCCTTATAATCTAGATGGAACTAGGTTTTATTCTAATAAATAAATATGTCTTTACCTATTTAAGAGTAAAATATGTCTTGCATACCTTTTGAATAATGAAAACATTTATTTCCCATTACTTCATAAAGCAGATGGTCTTGGAACCTGTTTTCTTAAGAATAATTGTTTTTAAGTATTTTCCATCATTAGTTCATCATTTCTGATTTAGGTAGGTATAGAAATTAGGTATTTTTCTTTATCCTATATAGATTCATTTCTATTTCAATGCATCTTGTCATTATGAGCTTCTTCAATTGTATTCCTTTGATTTGGTGTGTATTTTCTGATCTATTAGCTAATTGTTTATTTTAATGTTAATGTTCATGTATTTTGAACTTTACATGAACAATATTGACATCATTTTTTGAGAATTGAGTAAGTTCCTACAGACTATCAATGTAATAAACTAATATTTAATCTATTATAACAAATCATTTAGTAAATTCTAAGACATTAAAATCTAAATGATACAGGAAATTCATAAAATTGACCGAAAATTTTGGTTTATATACTGTTTTCAGAATTAAAATCATTTCCTAATTTAAGGAAACAGTACATTTTACACATTTACACACATACACATGGGTGCACAGGTGTGTATGTCTTTGTGTGTATTTGTATGTATATTGTTTATGTACAAAGTCTTCCTCAGCAATTCCATTTATTTCTTACTCATCAACCTCTGTAATATTCAATCCATGTTACTGCTTTTTTAAGCTTAGAGAGAATTCTTTGATTTTCCTACTCTTTGCCATAATGTGGTCTATGTAGTCTAGTAATCTACATTTGCTAACAAAAGAGTTGCTTGAGAGTAATTGAACACACATGCTTCGGTGATTAATAAATGCACTGCATGCATTTTATTATATATTTGCTTAAACATAAATAATTAAATGAAAAGGATAAAAGTTGAAAACTGATGTCTCTTACACAGTAAAAAGCTTGTGGGCAAGCTTAGTTAGTCTGGTTGCATGTCCCGTATTACCCTTGTTCCTTGCTGGTTTAGGCTAAGAAATTGCTTCTTATTTTTCAGAACATTTATTGTATTTTTTTAAAACATGCATTTAAAAAATTTTCCTCTTTCCATTTTATTTCATTAAAACTAATTCCAGGTAACTTTTCTTTTAATGAATCTCCACACATATGTACTTGTTTCAATGACTCCCCAAAATACAGGCTGTAAACTGATTGATGATTTCTCTTTCTTCACTGTGTAGCTCTTTCTGTCTCTTACCTGAGTGTTCTGTCCTCCATCTATTTTTTTCTGCCTCTACCAGAATTCTCTGCCATCCAATCATGATGTTTATAATTTGCTTCCTGTGATAGAGAAATAACAAGGTAACTTGATGAATGGGATCCAAGCTGAAAACAGCTTTTTCCATTACACAGCATTGTGACCTTATTTTTCTTAAAACTCTTAATAACAATATCTTTGTTATGAAACTGCATAGATTTATTGATTCTATTTATTAATACTTATGCGATTTGTTATTACCTCATTTTTTTCTTTTAATAAGTTAATCACATTTGTTTCCTTCTTTAAATGTTTCATTATCTTATTTTTAAAGCAGGAAAGATTAGAAATTCTATATACAAACTTTCTATTTTTTGTATACTTTAAAAAATAAGCCTTATTGAGATATTGTTAACATACAATAAAATTTCTCAATATTGAATACATAATTCAATGAGATTTGAAAAATGTGTACAGCCCTATAACTATCAGTGCAGTCATCAAACATTTGCATCAGCCTGAAAATGTCTCCCATATCTCCTTTGACGTCAATTTCCTACATATACCCATTGACCCTGGCAACCACTGATCTTTCTTTCACTATAGTTCTGCCTTTTTTAGAATTTCATGTCAGTGAAATCATACGGTATGTACCATTTTGTGTCTAGCTTCTTTCACTTAGCATAATACTTTTGAATTTCACTTATGCTGTGGCATGTGTCACTGTATTTTTTTTTTTTTTTTGCCATTGCTGAATAGTATTCTGCTATATAGATACACCACAATGTATTCATTTAGCATTTGGTGACCTTTTTAGTTGTTTCAGTTTTTGGTGATTATGAATAAAGCTGCTGTAAGCATTTGCCTGCTGAATTGTTGTGTGAACATAAGTTTTAATTTCTCTTGAGTAAATATCTGGGCATGGAGTTGCTGGTACACATATGTTGAAATGTTAGACTGTTCTCCAGAGTGGCTGTAATATTTCACATTCCCACCAGCAGTGTATGGCAGTTCCAGTAATTTTACATCCTCACCAACACTTGATGTTGTTAGTCTTTTTAATTTTAGTCACAGAAGTGAGTATATTTTTTTTCAACATGTTTTTTCAATTGCAATTATTCACTTCTGTTTTTACCAAGTTTATGATTATTACTACATCTACTAGATAACACGCTTTTATTTTTTCATATGTTACATGTTGTATAACATTTTTCTTTAGAAGGTTGAAGTCTATAAATACATTATCACTTCTTGGTTTCTTTTAGTGCCTGATAATGTAAGGTAACTAAAATCCAAATGTGAACAAATAAGTAGATCAGAGTGGGTCTGGCATGAGCATGCTAATAAATGATTTTTGCCATTGCTTTCTGAGAGCTAGAAATATAATATTTGAAAGAGATTGTATCTGACTTAGGACACTGAGTTTTATTGGTGTCCATCAGCTATTATAGAACTTAAAATAGAATTGCTTGTTTCAAAAATATTAGCAACCTGATAAATTGCAGGAACTAATTTTTTCCAATACATTTCTATATCTTTTCAACAACTGAAGGATCACTATACAACTCAGCCCTGTCATTTCCTAAAATGGCTCTGTTTTTATTCTTTCTCTCCTTATACAGCTTAGAGAACAGTGTACCATTGTCCATTAAAGAAGCTACTTTTATTTAATCCAATACCTACCTACATTTGTCAGAATTGGTGAGTTTTTAACCTTTTTTTGTAGCACTAACTGTTCTCAGATCTCTGGCTTTGTTCCCTGGATGTTAAAAAGACACATAGTCACTTTGTTGAAGTCCTTCTTTAAAAATTCAGTGTAAATGAGAATCATCATCATCATCTCTATTGCTCTATTCTTTTCTATCTAAGAATATTTCATTTCAATATATACTGGAGCTCTGATTTTTCTCACTAAGGCTCAGTTACTACTTCAGAATAATTACTTGGTTAAGTCATATTTTTTCATGAAATCAAAAGTAAATAATACTGAGTTGTGTAGCCATAAACTCTCTTTTCTCAAATAACTATACCTTGTAAGTCAACCCTTACTTCAGAAAAATGGTTGTAAAATGTTCTTTAAACTAGGTAATATATATTCATTTTTTCATGAATTACTTTGTCAAGTTCTATGTGTAAAGACAAATCAGAATTTCATAAAAACTTTTAGCTTTGTCAAATTTTATAAGTAAACAATATGATACTACTATGAAGTGAAGTATAGTTGTTATTAAAATGAGTTGATTCAACTTCTAGTCAAATTCACACTTAATTCATGAAAGGGTTTTATGTTGAATGGCAGGCAGTTTTCATATTACATTTTCTCATAAAAACAAATTTTGTATATTTGATTTTTAAGTCTGGTATTAGTGAATAAAGACATTGGGAGTATTTGCACATAATAGATTGAATGATGAAGCTAGAGAATGAATATTTGGAAATTACTTCATTTTATTTCTATGTTCAGTTAATAATATTAACCCAGATTGTTAAATTTTATTTCAATTTAGAGTACTGTTAAAGCATGAGCAACTGTAATCTTTATTGATATGTGGAAGAAAAATATTGAATGATAAAACAAACCTATATCAGAAAGAATTCAAAATTAAAGTTTTACAACATTTGCTCTAGTTATTAAATACTTTCTCAAACCTGAGACATTTATTCCTTTACATCCTTCCGTATTTTGGTTCAGGATTGATTGAGATTATTCCAAATACCCTGTACTTAGGTCATCAATAAGGATATTTAACAAATGACCAAATGCACACATCTTTACACTAGATTTCTGTTTTGATTTCTGAAAAGCCAGGCTGTTTTCTAGGAAATACATACCATGGATTTTTCTGAGGTCAAAATTGCAGCAACCATGGGTAATTCTGCATATTTGCTTACTCACAAGTCCCCAAAGAATTATTGTATCTGACTCTTCTATAATGAATGTCTTCTTAGTCCAGCCTAAATCCTCCCTGGCAATTTGCATCATAGGAAGCCCCACATCTGTTATATAGTAGGGTTGAATTCCAGAGAATTAAGCTCTCCCCTTAGGAGATAGTGCTCTCATTCATGCTACACAGAGGGAGGGCATTCCTGCCTTCCCTCTAACTACCCCAGTCCCTGGCCAGGAGAGTTATTCCTAATAGTGTGTGATCCAGAAAATTGATTATTTTATTTTAATACACTATTCTTAATAAATTTGATTATTATAAACTAGAACATTATGGCTTACCATACAATTTGAAGTGTAAATTTTTCTCTGGGAATTTTAATATGTGCGCTGTCTGATGATTTTTGATAAAATAGATTTTGAATTTCACTTGGATTATCTCTTATTTTAAGGAGAGGAAAACTATGAGAGAATTTAATTTACCTTTTTTACTGAATTCATATGTTTGTTACATAATACTTTTCTTTATTTCGTTATTTCCATTGTCTGCGCTCTATTATTGTACTTGTGAAAAGTTTATAGTTTGTTTATTGCTTATGAATTTTGTGTCAGAATTGATTTTAAAATAGGTTTCTTAGAACAATTTATTTGGCTGAGTTGCTTTCATGCTTTCTAACTTAGAAAAATATATAACAAAATTCCTGTTTGAGATACAATGAAAATGCAAAATACCTTGATATAACATTAGGAAGAAAAACCATGTGGGTACTGTGTAATGAAAATGATAAGTTTGCTGAGACTTGAGACAATTCTTATCAAGTGAATACTAAATATACTCAAAGATGGCTGTTCTTAACATATTAATTCACAGAATTGACATAATTAAACTTTTTAAAAGTGATTTTAAAAAAATTGGCACAGTAAATCTAAATCTAATGTTTACTTCTCAGAAGGAACAGGGGGAAATAGCTAATATAAGCATTTGGTAAGTTGTAAAACTACTGATGGGATTCAAGTCTTGCTATCCCAAAATATGGCACCTTGGCATTTGAGAAAACAGCAGAAGCCAGAAGATCTCTCTGACCATCGCTTGCACTTCTCTACTGAAGCAGGCCATAAAGAATTTTGTGATCTTCACTTGAAGTAGACTTTAAGACGTTCATTTGAGAGGTACTCTCCCTATACCAGGAGGAAAGGAATGTCCTTATCTCTGAAGACAAAGGACGCAGAGAAGAATCTGAACAAATAGGCCTTGCTGAGGTCCCTTCCAGTTTATTATTATTAGCTCATATTCTCTTTATCCAATCATACTTCTCCGTTACTTACCACTTGTGATCAAACCTAAGCATAATAATAAACACGTTTACCTGTGTTTTTTGGTTCTCCATTTCTGAAGGCTTCTGTCACATAACTTACATAAATATGTATGCTTTTCCTTATTAATCTGTCTTTTGTTGTAAGGGCCTTAGTCATGAGTCATGACTCCAGTGATGGAAAAGAAAGACAATTTTCCCTACACTACAATAATTAAGGCAGTGTCATTTTGACAAAAGGGAAATGGAAAAGAAGGAAAATCAAGATAGCTTCAAATATGTTAAATTTTGAGTTGGTATTATAAGTGGAGGAATGATGGACTATTAAGTAGCCCAGGGACAATTGGTTAACAAGCGTGGAAACATTTAAATTAGGTTTGTTCTAGTTTTACTGTATATCATATACTGAAATAAATTCCAGATATTTAAAGATATAAAAGTGTAAGATCTCTGAAAACTATAAAAAATAGAATTGACTGTCTGATTTAGTAACAATAAATAACTTTAAGCATAAAATTAAAAAATCAACAGAGGGAGGAGGCAGAGCAAGATGGCAGAATACAAGGTCCCACCCATCACTGATCGCCACCTCCTAACCCTGCAAGGACACCACGTTAACAACTATCTACATAGAAGAAAACAACTTCATAGGAACTGAAAATCAGGTGAGCACTCACAGTACCTGGTTTTAACTTCATATGGCTGAAAAGGGCACTGAAGAGATTAGAAAAACAGCCCTGAATTGCCACAGACACCATTCCACTTCCACCCCTCCCCAACGCCTGGCAGCAGTGGTGTGTGTGGAGAGTGTCTATGGGCACTGAAGGAGGTAGAAAACAGCAATTATGAGGCATTGAACTCAGTGCTGTCCTGTTAGAGCAGAAAGAAAGTCTGAACCAAACTCAGCTGATGCCCACTCATAGAACATTTAAACTTGAAAGGCAGTCTAGGCCATAAAAACTGCGATTCCTGGGAGGGTCCTAGTGCTGAACTAGGCCCAGCAACAGTGGAGTGGGTGGGGCATGTGACGTACTAAGACACCAGCTGGCACAGCCAAGGGAGTGCTGGCATCACCCTTCCTTTAAACCCAGGATGCACAGCTCAAGGCTCAAGACCCCTTCCATCTACCTGAAAAGAGGAAAGGGCGGGGAGGACTTTGTCTTGCATCTTGGATATCAGCCCACCAACATCAGGATCAGGCCCCAGTCAGAGTCATGAGGCCTCTGTTACAGCTCCCAGATGACGTTTCTAGACACACCCTGGGCCAGAACGGAATCTACTGCCTTGAAGGAAAGGACCCAGACCTGGCAGCTTTCATCACCTGCTAACTGAAGAGTTCTTGGGACCTGAATAACCAGCAGTGATATCCAGGCACTACATTGAGGGCCTTGATGAACTTCTGAAACTTCCTGGTTTCAGGTACCAACACCGCCACAGTGGGGTAGAGCACCAAGCAGGTTCTTGGGGTCCCTGATTCCAGGAACTCAAATTCCCCATCCAAGGACTTGACTCTTGGATGGCATTTCTGAACCCCCTCTGGACCAGAGGGGAGCCCACTGCAGTTAAGAGAGCATCTCAGGCCAGGCAGCCTTTACCACAAGCTGACTTAAGAGACACTGGGCCTTAAGGGAACATTGGAAATAGTCTGGCAGTGCTCCTAAGGTCTAAGAGTGTCAGTAGCTATGGGTTGCGGCTCCACTGCCTTTGGAAAAAGGAGGAAAGAGTGGGAAGAGCCATGTGTTGTGGTTTGCCAGCTCGGCCACGATACAATAGAACACAAAATAAACTTCTACGGCTCTTGACTCTAGTCTCTGACTCCCAGAAGGTACTTCTGAACCCACCTTAGGTCTTGGGAACTTTCTATCCTGAAAGAGAGAACATAGGCCTGGCTGTCTTTGCACATGCTGATTGAAGAGCCCCAGGGCCTTGAGTGAACATAGGCAGTAGCCAGGAAGTGGTGACAGCGGGCCATATGTGAGACCCAACACTGTGCTGTCTTCAGGTCTGAACCAGTGCAGTCATAGTGGTGGTGGCCACAAGGGTACTTGTTCACTCCACCCCCAGCTTTAGGTGACTCAAAACAGAGAGAGACTGTATGTGTCGGGGAAAGTAAGGGAAGAGAACAAGAGTCTTTACCTGGTAATCCAGAGAATTCTCCTAGATCTTGTCCAGGACTGTCCTCTCCAGATGGTACCTCTGTGAGTCTGCAAGAACACAGTGTGACTGGGCTTTGGGTGCCCCCTAAGGCAGAAATAGCTTAGATCACAACACTCAAGTCATTTCAAATATCTGTAAAGCTTTCCCAAAAAGAATGGATACAGATAAGCCCAGACAGTGAAGACTATAATGAATATCTACCTCTTCAATGCTCAGACCATGAAGAACATCTACTAGCGTCAACATTATCCGGGAATACATGACCTCACCAAATGAAATAAATAAGGCACCAGGGACCAATCCTGGAGAAACAGATGTGTGACCTTTCAGACAGAGAATTTAAAACAGCCGTATTGGGGAAACTCAAAGGAATTCAAGATAACAAAGAATTCAGAATTCTGTCAGATAAATTAAAGAGATTGAAATAATTGAAAAGAATCCAGCAGTAATTCTGGACCTGAAAAATGGAATTGGCATACTGAAGAATGCATCAGAGTTCTTTAATACTGGAATAGATCAAGCAGAAGAAAGGATTAGTGAGCTTTCAAATTAGCATTTGAAAATACACAGAGGAGACAAAAGAAAAAACAACAAAGCATGCCTACAGGATCTAGAAAATAGACTCAAAAGGGCAAATCTAAGAGTTATTGGCCTTAGAGAAGAGGTAAAGAAAGAGATAGGGTTAGAAAGTTTATTCAAGAGATAGGGATAATAACAGAACTTCTCGAACCTAGAAAAAGATGTAAATATCCAAGTATAGGAAGGTTATAGAACACCAAGCAGGTTTAACCCAGAGAAAATGAAGTGAAGGCATTGGATAGTTAACCACCGAAAGGTCAAGGATAAAGAAAGGATTGTAAAAGAAGTAAGAGAAAAGAAACAAATAACATACAATGGAGCTCCAGTACAACTCACAGCAGACTCTTCAGTGGAAACCTTACAGGCCACGAGAGAGTGGCATGCCATATTTAAAGTGCTGAAGAAAAGAAAACATTTACTCACCTTCAGACATCAAGGAGAAATAAAGACTTTTTCAGACAGTAAAAAGCTGAGGGATTTCATCAATGCCAGACCCATCCTTCAAGAAATGCTAAAGGGGAAATGCTTTTCTTTCAATCAGAAAGAAAGGAACATTAATGAGCGATAAATCACCTGAAGGTATAAAACTTACTGGTAATAATAAGTACACAGAAAATCATAGGATATTATAACACTGTAATGTGATGTGTAAACTACTCTTATTCTAAGTAGAAAGACTAAATGATCTAATAAAAAAGTAATTTTTCAAGACATAGTAAAATAAGATGTAAATAGAAATAACAAAAAGTTAAAAAGCCGGAAAATGAAGTTAGAGTGAGTTTTTATTTTCTTTTTACTTGTTTGTTCATGCAAATAGTGTTAAGTTGCTATCAGGTTAAAATAATGGGTTATAAGAGAGTATTTATAAGCCTCATGGAAACCTCAAATCAAAAAACATAAAATGGATACACAAAAAATTAAAAAGTGAGAAATGAAATATCACTGGGGGAAGATGAGAATGAAAGAAGAGGAGATCACAAAACAACTAGAAGACAAATAACAAAATGGTAGGAGTAAGTTCTTATCAATAATAACATTGAATGAAAATGGACGAAACTCTCCAATCAAAGGACACAGACTGGATGAATGGGTGAAAAACCAGACTCATTGTTTGCTACAAGAAACACTCTTCACCGTAAAGACACATACAGACTACAGGTAAAGAGACAAAAAAGGTGTTCCATGCCAATTGAAACCAAAAAAAGCAGGAATCACTATGTCAGACAAAATAGATTTCCAGAGCGAAAGTATAAGAAGAGACAAGGTCACTATGTAATGTGATACAGGTGTCAATTTAGCAACAGGATATAACAATTTTAAATATGTATGTACCCAACCCTGGAACACCCAGATATATCAAGAAAATATTAAAGCCAAAGAGAGATGTAGATCCCACTACAATAACAGATGGAGACTTCAACACCCCACTTTCAGCATTAGACAGATCTTCCAAAAAGAAAATCAACAAAGAAACATCAGCCTTATCCTGCACTGTAAGCTAAATAGACCTAAGAAGATATTTACAGAACATTCTTTTATCTAAGAGCTGCAGAATACACGAATGCACATTCTTTTCCTTAGCACATGGATTATTCTCAAGGATAGACCATACGTTAAGTCACAAAACAAGTCTTAAACATTCAAAAGTATTGAAATAATATTAAGCAGCTTCTGTGACCACAGTGAAATAAGACCAGGAATTCATAACAAGAAGAATTTTGGAAACTATACAACTACATGAAAATTAAACAGTATGCTCCTGAACGACCATTGAGTCAATTAAGAAATTAAGAGTGCAATTGAAAAAATTCTGGAAACAAATGATAATGGAAACAGTATACCAAAACCTATGAGATGCAGGAAAAGCAGTACTAAGAGAGAATTTGATAGCTACGAGTGCCTACATCAAAAAGAGAAAAATCTTCAAATAAAAAAATCTAATGATACATCTTACAGAACCAGAAAAGCAAGAGCAAATCAAATTTAAAATTAGTAGAAAAGATAAATATCAAAACACAAATAAATGAAATTGAAATAAGAAACAAGAGAACAATTAAAATGTTGGTATTTTGCAAAGTTAAACAAAACTGACAAATCTTTAGCCAGACTAAGAAAAAAAAATCAAATAAATACAATTAGAAATGTAAAAGAAGACATTACAGCTGATACTGCAGAAATTCAAAGGATCATTAGTGACTACTATGAACAACTATACGCCAATAAATTGGAAATCTGAAAGAAGTGGGCATACTTATATATAAAACCTGCGAGGATTGAACCAGGAAGAAACCCAAAGCCCGAACAGAGAAGTAACAAGTAATGAGATCAAAGCCACAACAAAAAGTCCTGCACTAAAGAAAAGCCTGGGACCTGATGGCTTTACTGCTGAATTCCACCAAACATTTAAATAATTAATACCTATTCTACTCAAACTATTCTGAAAAAAATAGAGGAGAGAATCCTTCCAAACTCATTTTACAAGGCCAGTATTACCCTGATATCAAAACCAGGCAAAGACACGTCAAACAAAGAAAACTGCAGACCAATATCTTTGAATGTTGATGCAAAAATATCCCACAAAATACTAGCAAGCCAAATTCAACAATACATTAGAAAGATCATTTATCATGACCAAGTGGGATTTATCCCTGAAATACATGGATGATTTAACTTATTCAAATCAATCAGTGTGATACATTGCATCAACATGCAAGATAAAAATCACATGATCATTTAATTGATGCTGAAAATGGATTTGATAAAATTAATCCATTCATGATAAAAACCCTAAAAAAACTGGGGTTAGAAGGAACATACCTCAACATAGGAGAGTCATATACAACAGACCCACAGCTTGTATCATACTGGGGAAATATTGAAAGCTTTTCTTCTAAGACCTGGAACATGATGAAGATACCCACTGTCACCATTGTTATTTAACATAATACTGGAAATCCTAGTTAGAGCAGTTAGGCAAGAGAATGATACAAAGGGTATCCAAATGGAAAAGAAATAAGTCAAATTATGCTTGTTTGCAGATGATATAATCTTATATTTGGAAACTTTTAGAACCAATAAATTCACTAAAGTTATAGTATACAAAATTAACACACAAAAATGAGCAACGTTTTTTTACATGCTAACAGTGAACAATCTGAAAGAGAAAGTAATTCCGTGTACATAGCCACACATAAAATTACTTAAGAATTAACCAAAGAAGTTAAAGATCTCTGTAATAAAAACTATAAAACACTAATGAAAACAATGGAAAAGAACATCAAAAAAACTGGGAAAATATCCCATGTTCATGGATTGGAAAAATCAATATTGTTAAAATGTTCATACTACTCAAAGCAATCTACAGATTCATGTAATCTCTATCAAGATGCCAATGACATTCTTCACAGGAATAGAAAAAAAAATTCTAAAATTTATATGAAACCAAAAAAGACTCAAAAAACTATTCTAAGCAAAAAGAACACAACTGGAAGAATAACATAACTTACTTCCAATTATACTACAGAGTTAAGTAACCAAAACAGGATGGTACTGGCATAAAAACACACATAGACGAATAGAACAGAATGGAAAACCCAGAAACAAATCCAGACACCTACAGTGAACTCGTTTTTGAGAAAGGTGCTAAGAACGTATACTGGGGAAAAGAAAAGACAGTCTCTTCAATAAATGGTGCTGGAAAAACTGGATGTCCATATATAGAAGAATGAAACTAGATCCCTACTCTCTCTTGCCATATACAAAAATCAAATCAAAATGAATTAAACTCTTAAGGTTAAGACCTCAAACCATGAAACTACTATGAGAAAACATTGGGGAAAATCTCCAGGACATTGGTGTGGGCAAAGATTTATTGAACAGTACCCTGCAAGCACAGGCAACCAAATCAAAAGGGGACAAATGGGATTACATCAAGTTCAAAAGTCTCTGCACAGCAAAAGATACAATCAACAAAGTGAAGACACAACTCACAGGGAGAAAATGTTTGCAAACTATCCCTCTGACAATATATAACCAGAACATATAAGGAGCTCAAACAATTCTATACGAAAAAAAAATCTAATAATCCGATAAAAAGATGGGCAAAATAGTTGAATAGACATATCACAGAAGAAGACATGCAAATGACAAACCAGCATATGAAAGGTGCTCAACATCACTGAGCATCAGAGAAATGCAAATCAAAACTATAATAAGATATCATCTCACCCCAGTTAAAATGGCTTATATCCAAAAGACAGGCAATAACAAATGCTGGTGAGGACATGGAGAAAAGGGAACCTTGTATACTGTTAGAAGGAATGTAAGTTAGTACAACCACTATGGTGAACAATTTAGAAGTTCCTCAAAAAGCTAAAAATTAAGCTACCATACCATCTAGCAATTCTCCTGCTGCATATATACCTCAAAGAAAAGCAATCTGTATATTGAAGAGATATCTGCACTCCTATATTTGTTGCAACATTGTTTACAATAGCTAAGATTTGGGAGCAACCTAAGTTTCCATTAGCTGATGAATGGATAAAGTAAATGTGGTACTTATACACAATGAAGTACTATTTAGACATAAAGAATGAGATCCAGTCATTTACCACAACATGAGTGGAACTGAAGGTCATTATGTTAAGCGAAATAAGACAGGCACAGAAAGACAAACATCACACATTTTCACTTGTTGGTGGGATCTAAGAATAAAAAACCGTTGAATTTGTGGACATAGAGAGTAGAAGGATGTTTACCAGAGGCTGTGAAGGGTAGCAGGAAATTAGTGGGGAGGTTAGGGTGGTTAATGGATACAAAAACAAAATAGAATAAGACCTACTATTTGCTAGCACAGCAGGATAACTATAGTTAATAATAACTGAACATTTTTAAATAACTTAGAGTGTAATTGGATTGTTTGTAACTTAATGGATAAATGCTTGAGGAGATGGATACCCCATTCTTCATGATGTGCTTATTTCACATTGCATGCTTATATCAAAACATCTCATGTACCTTATAAATATGTATAACTATACCCACATAAATTAAAAATAAAAAAATTAAAAGGGAAAACCATAGGTTTGACTACGTAAAAATTTAATACTTTTTGAATGGAAAATAAATCCTTGGGGAAAATAACCTAGAAAAAACTATTAGCAGCAACTATTTCAGAGACATTGCATCTTCATGGTCAAAGAATTCATATAAGTTGACACCTAGAATGCTGAAATCCTAATAGAAAAGTGGACCAAGTACAGATTAGAAGACTCACAAGATAATTTTTTAACATATTAAAAAGTTCAGTTTAACTAGGAATCACAGATATGTACCCATAAACATACCAATCATTTAAATAAAGTTGTTGAGGTTTTGTTGAATATCCTTCCAGTCTGTTACCTATCCTATCTATACCTATTGCTTGATATATTCATTTATATAGTTTCTTTGTATGTTACTTTTCATCCATTTAGCTATCCATCCATTTACACATTTTTTTTGAAAAGTGATCATATTGTATACTTTTTTAATTTTTTCTGTTTAACACATTTTGAACTTCTTTTCATATCATTGTACATTCTTATGTTCAATCTTTGCATCTTGTTACACGGTATGGAGGTACCATAGCTTATTCAAATGAGCTGTCTTACTTGGCACTTACGTTGCTTACAGTTTTTTAATAGTTACATATTGAACATCATCACACTGATCAGATTATTTTCTAAAGGTAAATTTGGAAAGGTTGGATTTGCTTTTTCAAAAAGTATGCAAATGTTTCAGACTTTTGCTGCCTGTTGCTAAATTTTCACCTTTCTACCAGTAATGCATCAGAGTAAGCATTCTCAAATTCTTGTAAACACTGGCTAATATAGTTAGAATTTTGTGTCAGTCAAAATGATTGGCGATATCTTACTCTTTTACTTTGCTTTTTTTTATTATTAAAGTGACAAACATTATTTTGTGGTTTTTGATCATTTTTTGGTGAAATTCCTAATCATATCCTTTCCCCCAATTTTTCCTTTGATATATTAGTCTTCTCATTATTTATAAACATTGCGTTCATATTTAGGTAAATATGCCTTTGAATTATGTAGATTTTTTTATAGAGAGAATTTTTTTTAATCTTTAACCTACTAGCTTTGTGCTTCATGGTTTCTACTTTCAGTGTTATAATTATAAACCCCTACTGGAAACCAAGATTATATTAAGTAGAATGAGAATATTTTGATTCATCTGTTCCATTTTCCTTCAGGTTTATAGTTGGATCTTTCATTATAGAATGTATGATCAATGGGATTTTTTAACATAGAGCCTTAGAGGAAAACTCAGGACCACCTGGTTTTTAATTAAAATGAATTCTTTCAGAGGATTATATTGTGAATATAGTTTCCCAGTGACTTCCTTCTTAGTGTTCAAATTGGGCTCACTGGAAGGACTGAACTGTATTAAGATCTTATGGATGTTAGCATAATTATTTTTAATGTTAATGTTTTTATATACAGTGACTGAGTTATTCTCGATTTGAGTAACAATATAATACTTTAGTAACTCACCTGAGTTTTGTTTTGCGAGGAAATTTTATTACTCAACATTCATATCTTAGCAGGTCAAATTATTCTAGAAGATACTGCTTTGATTTTAGAGGAACAGGTTTATTGATCTGGTGAGAAAATCACTGGTGAGTGAATCCCAAGCATTCACTAAATTAGTAAATTTAAAACATAACTGCTATGGATTGAAAGGTGATCCTTGTTTTGAAGGAACTGAAAGGTAAAGTAATCAATAGGTTTATGAGAAGATATATCAGGATGCCTGGCTTGGCTTTTTCTAAACTACATAACTCTTCCCACTCTATTCTACTGGTATTGAGTATATTATTAGTCCCATGTGTTTGCACTGGAAAGACAGTGAGTATCAATGCTCTATCAGCAAGGACAGTATGTTTTAATCACTTGGATCTTCTTAATAAAAAATACAGATTTTGAACTTGTAGGCTTTGACTGGACCTGAGATTCTGCATTCCTATTAAGTCTCCAGAAAAAAAAAAAAAAAAAAAAAAAAACACTGTGCTGGTTCATAGACTCCTCTTTGAGTAGAAAGTGTAGAGAACTCTTGTATTGACACTTCTAGTTCTCCATAAATAAAGTAATAGGTAAAACACATGAAATAGTAAAATTGCAATACAGTAAAAACATTAAACATCTTACAAGTATCAAGTAAAGTAAAGTAAATGCTTTTCTCCTGTTAATGTTTCTTTGGTTACAGAGAGACCCAAGCTGAGAACCTAGAAGGGTAGAAGGAAAATATATTTTTCCTCTTTTATTATGAAAGGTAGGATCCTTTAATAATTGGAAGTTAATGGTGTATATGATACCTGTGTAGGTGTCTGAATCTAGAGAAACAAGGATAGTGCCTCTCATTTTGTGTTTCATCTTCTGCCATAGGCATTGCCAGGAGTTACATTTGGAGAGAAGCAGAAAACACTATTTGGATTAGTGTTTAGCGGCTAGTTCAGACTTCAACAAAAAAGGCTGATCTTATTTCTGCCCAGTTTGGGGGCGCACACACACACACACACACACACACACACACACATATATATGATATAAAATGTTGAACTATTTTGAAATATAGTTGACTACTACTGTATTATAATAGTGGTTATCTTTTCTTCAAACTAGTAAATGTCAAATGATTTCAACATAGAAGTGGATCCACATGTCTAAAAAGAACAGCTATCCGTAGCCAATATTTTAAGCATTTATTCTTTTAGACTATCAGCTGGGAAGGTAACATCCTTCTGGATATTTTTGTCATATTTGGGTATTTTTGGCTCTCCATGAAGATGAATAGTTTCTATTTTTAATGGTCTTTGATAGTAGAGTAAAACTCTCTATTATAAACTTTGGATATTTCCTTATGTTTTATAAGTTATAACTAAAATTTCTGAAAGGCCCAAGCAAGGTTAATGACCAAACTAATAAAGCATGCTCCATGGAATGCCTCCCCTCTTACAAAGATACTTAGTGCTAAATTTATAAAGTTCTAATTTGTGGAGTACCAACAAGAGTCATTTTCAAGTGAGTAAGCTTTTTAATCTCAATTTTGCCATCTGAGAATCACTTAAGAATTGCCCAGTTGAAGGGTATACATTATAGTCAATCCCAAGTAATTTCCACTCATTTTCCAATACGCAGTGTTATGTTCTTTGAAAAAATGTAATACAATCTGTATGATACCACGTGAGTTTCAGTGTAAACTTTATCACTAATGAGATATTACTGAAGGGTGTCTTGGATTGTGAGCCCTTGAGAGGCAGCTGGAGAGATGGATATGTCCTCTCACTTTCTGTGTTTTCCTAGAAATTGATGTACAGAGTAGAGAGTCAGTATGTCTGTGTATTTCAGAGACATGCTCATAATGCTTATTTTATTTCCCAAGACATTATTCTTGTGATTAGAATTTTGTTGTTTCTGTTGTTCGTGTAGCAGTGGGAGTTCATCATTACTTATTTAGGCAATGTATAGATTGATTTTTTTCTCTTTATTTTTTGGGCACCTAAACATTTCATAAGTCTCACCAGTTGCATGTATTCATAAAATATCTTCATCATATTATGATTCTGTTCATCACTTAAATGGATCCAGTAAAAAAAAATTATGATGGTAGAGAGAGAGCATGGGTTGGCAAACTGAAGTCCATAGGCCAAATCTGACTCACTGCCTTTTTTTGGTAAATAAAATATTTCTACCTGTTTTAACACAGCTATGCACATTCATTTAGGTATCTTATGTGGCTGCTTTTGAATTACAAAGGCAGAGTTGAATAGCTGGGATAGAGACCATACGAATTGTAAAACCTAAAATATTTGCCATCTAGCCGTTAAACCCATGATGTTAAGGGATGATATAGAGAAGCTGATTATTGAGTCATCTACTTCTTCACACAAAATTCATTCAATATTCATCCAGCAATATCAGGTAAACCAATGGGGATTTATAAGATAAAACAATGGAAAGGAAAAATAATCTTGACTTCCCTTCTGATAATATGCAGAATAGATACCCTGAACCACACTCCTGTAAAAAATTATTAAAGATAAAATAAAACTTTAAAATTGCATAGCAGAGCTAGCAAGAAATTTTGGCTTCCTCCGACTCCAGCAATAAACTGAAGGTGGGAATAGGTGAAGATAGATAAGCTAGTACTCAAGTTGGCTTTTGCCTAGGAGGCTTTTGCATGACTACAGTGAAGTTGATCTTTGATTTTGATGTCTTGGCGGGGTACACAAGACTTGAAACAAATCTACTGCCTACATGAGATGTAAGATCTTTTGGGAGACTGTTACATGACTCTGGTACCCCAAAAGGCTGCACTTTTAGCTTAAGAATGAACTAGAAATAAACTTCCATAAACAGGATAAATTTCTTATACAAAACGTTGGTGGTAGGTAGAAAGGGGTGGGAAACATCTTTGAAATTTTATAATACAAGCTGGCCTTGTTTGGACCCAAATTAAAACATCTCTGTGGAAACAAAAACCAAACAAATAGAAAAACGTCATGTAAAGAATTTATTTTAAAATGGTACCTTATCTGTAATGGTCTGGAAGTAAATAGAAATCCACTTTATAAGAAATTACTTTCAGTTCAGGCTTCATAGAATTCCTAAAGATCAAGTTACAAGGGAAGAGAGTGCATACTCAAATAAATAAAACTTCCACATACAAACAAGGAGATAAATCACCATGAAAGACAACCAGCAAAAGTAATAGCAATAATAACCAGTAGAAATTTAATAAAATAAATTTATGCAATCATAAAATGAGACTAATATGTCTAAAGAATTTGAAGGTTGGTAGAAAAATATAAATAAACACTATCAAATAATCGGATTTGAAAAATCTAAGTTTAACAATAAAATCACTATTTAAAAATAAAGAATTTGTTAAGTAGCAAACAATACGGAGGCTAAGAGTATGAGGGAACTGGAATATCTGAAGAAATAATTCAGAAGGACAAAAGGATAGAAAATATAGATGAAGACAAGTGGATAGACACGTAATAATGGAAAAAACCTCACATATTTCTAACTGGACCCTCAGAAGGCAAGGTTAGAATGTCAAAAAGGCACTATTTAGAGAAATAATGGGGAAGGATTTGCAGAATTTATGGACATTTTTAAACTTTTAATTAAGATACAGAAGTCTCAAAGGATACATAAAAATAAACCCAAATCTTGAAGTTTCGTAATGAATCTGCAGAAGACAAAAATACAGAAAAGATCTAAAAAGCTACTCAGTGAATAAAAAACATTACACACAGAGAAATGATGATTAGACTTACAGCTGACATATCAATAATAGTAATAGAAGGTAGAGGAAAGTGTGGAATTGTATCTGTGTATTGAAAATAATTGTCTTCTTGGAATTATACATCCAGAAAACTATCCACTCAGAATGAAGTAATATGAAGAAAATTTATGACAAACATGTGCTGAGAGAATTAACTATCCAAACACTCTTACAAAAAAGAATTTTAAAATGAGTGCTTCAGGAAGAAGAGCAATCCCATTTTGAAAGTCTAAGATTTAAAAAAATGTTAAGTGTGTAGAATTCTAATTTGAGGGAATAATGAACCAACATACTGCCCCAAAATAATATTTGGAGGAAGCAATTAGAGTTGAAGGGTTCCAAGTTTCTTGTAAAGTCTGGAAAAATTTTTAAAAGATTGGTTATCTTCAGGTTTTAATTTGAGTATGTTTATTAAAATTTCCTTTTTTTTTTTTTTTTTTTTTGAGACAGGGTCTCCCTCTGCCACCTAGGCTGCAGTGCAGTGGCCTCATCACAGATAATTGCAGCCTCCATCTCACAGGCTCAAGCGATCCTCCCACCTCAGCGTCCCAAATAGCTGGGACTGCAGGCACACACCATCACACTGGGCTAATTTCTGTACTTTTTGTACAGATGTGGTTTTGCCATGTTGCCCAACCTGTTCTCAAACTCTTGGGCTCAAGTGATCCTCCTATGTTGGCCTCCCAAAGTGTTGGATTTACAAACATGAGCCACTGTGCCTGGCTTTTGCTTATTAAAATATCTAAAGAAACTACTAAAAGATAAAATGTGTATCTAGCTCTCAGGTTATTAGAAGGAAAATTGTGGTGAGGAAAAACATCAGTATAATAGTCATTGAAGTAGGTAATAAAAGAATGGAAAAATGTGATAATGTGATAAATAGAAAGTACAACTAATTAAATGAAACTTTTCACTTAAAATACGAAATGGCTTAAACTTTCTGTTTAGAAGCTAGGATACATTAAAAAAAAAAAAAAATCAGCCTAGAAGAAACGAACGCAGCTGGGCGCGATGGCTCACGCCTGTAATCCCAGCACTTGGGGAGGCAGAGACGGGTGGATCACGAGGTTAGGAGATCGAGACCATCCTGGCTAACACGGTGAAACTCCGTCTGTACTAAAAATACAAAAAATTAGCCAGGCGTCTTTGTGGGCGCCTGTAGTCCCAGCTACTCGGGAGGCTGTGGCAGGAGAATGGCGTGAACCTGGGAGGCGGAGCTTGCAGTGAGCTGAGATCCCGCCACTGTACTTCAGCCTGTGGGACAGAGAGCTTGTCTCAAAAAAAAAAAAAAAAAAAAAAAGGAATTCATAGAATGCATAAAAACTTAAGTAGTAAAAAAAGTACCAGGCAAACATTAACCAACAAAATCTGGGATAGGTATATTTGTACAAGATAAGATAGATCTTAAAGCAGTGTAAAAATAATTTTATTTTTTTGAGACAGAGTCTCACTCTGTTGCCCAGGCTGGAGTACAGTGGTGCAATCTCGACTCACTGCAACCTCTGCCTCCCGGGTTCAAGTTATTCTCTTGCCTCAGCCCCCACGAGTAGCTGGGACTACAGGTGTGCACCACCACGCCCCACTAATTTTTTGTATTTTTAGTAGAGATGGGATTTCACCATGTTGGCCAGGTTGGTCTCGAACTCCTGACCTTGGGTAATCCACCCACTTTGGCCTCCCAAAGTGCTGGAATTACAGGTGTGAGCCACCAAGCCCGGCCAAAAAAAGATAATTTAGATATAAAGTGGCCCAAAACATAGGAAAATTTCAATTAATCAAGATACAAAAGTTCTAAACTTTATGTACTTAAAACTACAGCTTCAAAATATGTAAAGCCCTAATTGATAAAACTACAAAAAAAAAATGGCAGGTGTAATAGATTTGAATATATGTCTCTAAGAATTTACAGATCAGGAGGAATTGAATAACAATGTAGGCAAATTTTATGGAAGAGATGTATAAGGAATACTATCCCCAATGGCCATAAGAGATACAGAAAATTAGCCAAATTTGATCAAATCTTAATTAGAAAAAGAGAATAAGTTCAAAGATAATAGGAGAAAGGAAATAACACACATAAACGTCTAATTAATACAATAATACTAAAAGAAGAAAATGAGTGTTAAAAGAAGATCAAAGCTGGTTCATTAAAAAGACTGGCAAGAGAGTTAAAAAGACCCAAAAGAGGACAAAATAAATAGTATTAAAAATGAATCAAAAACGAAAAGGTTCAGCAGGATTTAAAGTGATTTGAAAAGGGCATTATGAACACCTTGATGCTGCCAAAGTTGAAACCATGTGAAATGTCAAATTCCTAACATAAATTACCAAAACAGAGTGAAAAGAAACAGAACAATTCAATGTCCATGTCCATTAAATATTTGAATCAGTAATCTTCTCTTCCAATATCACCACTGCCACACAATTTTGTTGGGATCTTTTACTAAAACTTAAAGGAACTGAAAATTCCAATCTTATAAAATTATTTTGGAAGAGAGAAAAATGAAGTCTACCCTCCAACTTATTTTTTGAGACAGTATAATAAATAATTATACCTTGATTTCTTAGATTTAAAAAGTTAAAGTATTAACAGAATAAATCTGGGAATGTATAAACATTGTATCAAAACTATGTAGCTTAAAAGAAATGGGAATGTAAGGTGGCACAGCATTAGAAAACAATTATTTTGTAGATCCAGAAAAATTAATTGATAAAATTCAATAATAATGATTAAAATTTTAGCAAAGCAGGTAGAAAATAAATTCTTAACCAGATAAGTTTTCTAAAACAAATAGTATGATAATAAATGGTGAAATATTGAAAGTTTTATCTTTTTCAATGTGGACTTGGATAATGTGGTTTTAAAATGTATATGGAAAAGCAAGAAAAGCCAAGACACTCCTGCACAACAGTAAGGATGGAGGATATACCCTACCAAATATAAATTCTTATTATAAAGTTAGAATGGTTAAGATTTACATTGTTTGTTCAGGTTCAGACAAATAGGCCAGTGGGAACAGAAGAGAAAGCCCAGAAACAGACCATCACTTTTGTTAAGATCCCATGACGTGTCAGTGAGAGAAAGTATTGAGTACAAATAAGGTGTGCTGAGACAGGTCCATGTCAATATGCGGGAAAAAAAAATAACCTAACTTGCCTCACTCTTTATGTCACAACATATACAAAAATCAGTTCCATGTATTAAAAATCCATTAAAATGTGAAGTTTCTAAAATTTTGGAAGACAATATAGGAGAATATATTTTTGTCTTGAGGTTAAAAAGTTTTAAATAAAAACAGAATTAGACAACAAAGGCAAATTTGACTTCACAAAAATGTGAGTATCTGTTTCAATAGATATCATAAAGTGAAAATAGACCACAAATGGGAAGAACATGTTAACTATATATATGTGAATGTACATGCAAATATATACATACACACATGCATTGACAAAGTATTAGAATCTATAATGTACAAAGATATTGCACAAATTTATATGTAAAAGACAAACTTTGTACCTCACATTAAAAGATGCATGATTACAAAGTGAACAAAAAATGTTTGGCTGCATTATTAGCTGTCATAAAATACAAATTGAAATCATAATAAAATACCATTTACAGTTAACAGACTGGTAGAAGTTAAAAGTCTCCAATATCTTGTGCTGGTAGAAATGTAGAAGAATAGGAACTCTTATACAATGTATTGGTAGAAATGTAGAAGAATAGGAACTCTTATACAATGTATTTAGAAATGAAAATAGTTAGAACTCCTTTAGAAACCATTCTGTATCATATAATCAAGTGGAACATATAGATGCCCTACAATCCAGCAGAATTTATCCAATAAAAATGCTTTACAAGTGTACTTGTAGATATGAAAAATAACATGCATAAATGTTTTGTTTATAGTATCAAGAGAAGTGGAAAATATCCCAAATGTCCATTGTCAGCAGAATGAATAAGTGAATTCTGAGGTATTCATGAAATGCAATGTTATAAGGCAATATGAATGGACTTGCTACAACTATATATATCATGAAGTCTAAACAGCATAATGAATGAACAAACCAAGGCATAGATTATGTTCAATATGATTCCATTTATAAAAAAAATGCAAAATCAAACAAAATATTACTAAGATAATAAATAAGGCATAACATGGACTAAACTCAGGATCACGGTTACCTCTAAGTATCGGGTGCTGATGGGGATGTGATCAGAGAGGTGGCTTCAAAAATAGCAAAAATGTTATTTAAAAAACTGGATGGGGACTGTGTGGCTATTTGTTTTATTGCTATTTTTGTTCACATATTCATATGTTATAAATATTCCTCAGTGTATGTTTATTTAAAAAATATCCACATAGTTGATGTTAGAAGATTCTTTCAGTAATTCCAGTTATAGTCTATCCTGCTTTATGTGTGCCTCTATAATGTTAATTAGCTCTTATACCATTGTAAATATGGGAATGATACCTGTTTAGATGGAAATCATGTGGGTTCATATTGCAATTCATATTTTGTAATCGCATTTAGACTCAAAGTAAAGCCAACACAGCAGAACATGCAAAACACAGAGAAATAGCGTATTGACTGCAAGTTATTTTACTGGTTCAATTTAACCATACCCTCTGTTTTGGATGATCTAATTGAGCAGTTTTCCCAGTGTGTGTTTTGTTCTTTTTTATGTAATTCAGCAGCTTCAGCTTTTCCTACACCCTCTTCCATCAAACCACTTTTACTCATTATTTAAAAGTAAAGTCTCATATTTACTATAGTATTTCTTTAATTATTAGTCACTTAGCATGTCTTTTAAACTGTGAAAATATTTAAAATTAGAATGATTTTATTGTGAGCTCAACTTAAAAGTTTCATAGATTATAATTAGTGCCCCAATACTTTTTTCCTTAAAATCTTAAAATTTTCCCCTAAAATCAATTTTTATTTTTATTTTGTCTAATTTTGTAGAACCTGAGGGTTATTTTTTTCAGAATGCATATATTACGTTTTTACAGAAATTTTTGTGTCTTCACCAGTTTTGATTAGATTTAGCCTTATATATAAAATTACTAAAAAATGTACCACTTGTCTACCAAATGTACAAGCCAGTGATCCAATGCTAGGTACTAAGGGAAATGCACAGGGACAACTAATATAATTGTGATCATAGTGATATAAAGCCTGTCTATAAAATAAAGATTAAATTGTTAACAATCACATCCTGCAGAGTCTTGACCTAATCTAACTTTCCAGTCTGTCCTTCCTGTGTTTGTCTTCCAGTTGCTCTCCCCTTCAGCCATGTCGACTTATTATCTGTTCTTCACACGCACACTGTGAGCCTTGGAGGAGATAAGCAAATTGAAGAGCTTTTACCTTGCCAAGCCTTCCTTCATTGTGCTGACAGTGTTAATTTCCTGCAATATTAATCATATCACACAAAATTCCCATCTCCCATTTAAAACCTTTAATGGTTCTACACAGCCTACAAAATTAAGTACATATTCATTGCATAGTTCCCATAGATCCTTTAGTATACAGTCCTGACTGTCATTTAACGTTCCCTCCTCACTGACCCTATGCTTTAGTAACCCTCAATAGTCATAATTCCTTAGGTGTATCAGATACTTTCATGGGTTCACACCTTGTCTTGGTTTGTAATGCTGTAACTGTGCATTGCCTCTTTTTGTTCACTTCTGTATTCATTTGAATATTTATTCAATCATCATGGTGCAGATAGAAGGCCACATATTACATGTGGCTGCTTACTAGACAGAGTAAACATTTGTAGAATAAATGAGCTTTGTTCACATGGCTCCTTATCATATAATCTTGTGCATGTGTGTTTATTGTTAGTATTTATTTGTGTGGTTTGCCCAGCACATCTTAAATTTTCAGTTCTAGATTTTCTACTCGTTTCGTATTTTTGGGAAAGTAGCTTATTTTCTTTGAGCAACAGTTTCTTCCTCTATAAAACAGTGACAAAAATTTGACCTAAATCACACAGATTTGGGGACAAAGCCAGTACTTTGTTAATTACTAAGTGCTATCCACATGTTAGATTAACTGTAATAGTTTAAAAAGTTCTCAAAATGTTGAAGTTGAAATTGTTTAAACATTTCAGTTCAGACACCAACTCCCTGACTTCTATAAAGAACTTACAAATGAAATGCTCCTAGTTTTTCACTGTGTCATCAGTTTTAGCTCTTATTTTATGTAATTAGTCTGTAAGCTCCATGAGGACAGTTTTATTCATTGCTGTTATCTTCTGGAATTGTCAAATGTGTGAATGAACAGATAACCATTAGTATCAAATATAGCAACTTGAACAGGGGTTGGCAAGAGGCTAGATATATTGAATAAACTTATTAAATGGATGGTCCTTGTGTTAAAAAAAAAAAAATCCAAGAAATAATTTTAAAAGCCGTCTTCCACCTGAGCATTTAATGGGGGAAGCCCTTTCTGTATCAACCTTCCTATCATTAACAATGACTGTGAAATCTCACTGGGCTCCTGGATGTATTTTATGTATTTACAAACAGTAAAGCATTATCAATAATTATATTAACCATTGTTATTTAAATCACTATTAGTCATAAATATATACCTATTGAACATATGCTTACCTATACTTACTTATAAAATGGATAAATAACTCCCTCTTCTCATATGGTATTTATGTTGCTGAAATCCAGAGTCCAAAACACCAAAATTCAGAGGCAGGGAAGTCAGGACAGGGGAGTCAGAATCCTTGAGTTCAATTCCCATCAATCCTGCATTCTACTTTTTTATCCTTCTGTGGCTTAGTCCTCAACTACAAAAGGAGGCTAAAATAGATACTGGCTCATTGGACTGTTTGAGGATTAATGATTCAATAAATGTCAGCCTTTGTCAAAGTTCCTGCCTCAGAGCAAGTGCCCATATACTGTTAGGTGATGCTGTTGTTTGTGGTTGCTCTTTTTATTATAATCATCTTCATGTGCCTTCTGAGGCCTTAAAGAAACACTAAATTATATGTAATCACACATGTGATATGCATATGTAAAGGAGATTTTCTAAGATTCAGTGCATGAAGCCCTGCTTTGACATCTCCCTCTCAAGCAGTCACCTATGAAGACATTCATCTATTGAAAACTGGGCAGCTTTGTCACCTCCAGAGCTTCAGCAGTAGTTGGAGATGTGGGGCCAGACACATAGGGAAAGGGGATAGCAGAAAAGAATAGAGGAAGCTGGTTTTCTACCAGGTGATCTATCAAAGAAGTGCTAGTTGGGTGAGACTGGATCCTGCATTAGAAGATGAGAGCAAGATGCATCAAATTACAGACTGCAGCAATATCTTAACTGCTTGGCTTTATCAAAATGTCTTTGTTACCTGAGTGTAATCAACTTAATTGATGAGAAGAGATATTTTATTGTTTATAAATCATAATTATTAGTGCAAGCTTTTTCTTTTTTTTTGGTCTTAGGATTTTTAAAAATGGGCGTTACTGATGATACACATTTATGGAATACAGGAATCTCCAACAATAGTTCTCTCTATTTTTGGGGGGGGGGGAATCTCTTCTAGAAAACTGATTGGCTAAGAATTAATGATGGTTATTTTCTTAATACCAGAATTTGTTCTATTAACTAGCATAGCTGCAGACTTTCATGACGTGAGACCCTACATGTGATACTAATTATATTCCTTAATTTCAATCCTTCTGATTTCTTATGTTAGACTTAGTTAAACAGCTAGGTATATATTTTACTGAGTGTTTTCAGAGGATTTTTCAAAAATAACAATTTATTCCAATTTTAATATTCCCTAGATAATATTGAAATAAACCAGCTCCAT